>NC_143510.1:930725-1100725 GCF_031878675.1 Megascapheus bottae
GAAAAGAGCTCTTCAGGTGTCATTGCTTTTCTATTTTACATTTTAGTGGCAGTTAGGGGAGCTCGAACTCAGGGCCTTGCGCGCGTGCTTACCTATTTGCTCAAGGCTGCTGTTCCTCCACTTGAACCACACAGCTCCACTTCCAGCTTCTTGCTGGTTCACGGGAGAGAAAAATCTCCCTGACTTTTCTGCCCAGACTGGCTTCCAACCATGATCCTCAGATCTCAGTTCTTGAGTAGCTGGGATTACAGGTGTGAGCCGGCGCCCATCAAGGGAGTTTTTCTCAGGGATGCTGCAAGTCACTGTGGGTGTTCAGCAGAGATGCACGGTGAGTAGTTTATTCAATAACGCAGACTGCTGAGTCAGGAGGAAAGGGAAAGAATGGAGAAAGCTTCCGGAGTAGAAGGCCTGGGGAGTCGTGCTGTGGGCCTCACCGGTGAGACATGATGGGACTGAGGAAAGCAGCAGGTGCCCGAGGTGTGCAGAGACGTGAGATCACCTCGTACAGAGAATCACTGCAAGCGATGAGCAACACATGGGAGAAGTTTACAAGTTTCTACCCTGGACAAAAATATATGATTCAATAAAGGGAAGTAGTGGAGAAAGGAGAATCAAAAGGACTTTAAAGTATGGCTATTAAGGGGAGGGTGCTTGTGGGGTTTATTAGTCTATTGATACAGATGGGCAATAAGAGGAAGCAGGGCTCACACCTGTAATCCAGGCTACTTGAGAGGCTGAGATCTGAGAATCCTGGTTCAAAGTCAGCCTGAGAAGGAAAGTGGATCAGACTTTGATCTCCAGTGAAGCAGCTAGAGGCCCACAGGGGAGATGTGGCTCACGGGGTAGAGTGCCTGGTCTTGTGAGCACAATGCCTTGAGTTCAAACCCCAGTGGACATGGACCCTCATTTGACAACCACTGATAGCCTACGACCTCCCAGACTGAAGAATTTAAAGCCACTCAGACTGGAGTAAGTATCTTAGAATTCTTGATTTGTCTCTTTGATAAAGCTTAAGATTCTCTTTTTTCTTTTGTGTTGATACTGAAGCTTGAACTCAGGGCCTGGAGAGGGCATTCCTTAGCTTTTCTGCTCCAGGCCGGCTCTCTACCACTTAAACCTCACCAGCCGCTTCCACATTTTGGTAGTTCATTGCAAACAGAGTCTCACGGACTTTCCTGTCCAGGCTGGCTTTGCATGGCCACTCTCAGATGGCCTGTCCTAAGTAATTTCTCTCATATTAAATGGTATAAAGTTGTGTATGCCAGAACCCCTGGAAGCATTGTTCCTGAAGGACTAGGCCCCAATCTTGACTCTAATCTAACATCCCAGATGGACTAATGGCCTCACAATCCAAAATGGCAGCCGCAGTCAGGGACGAGACAGGTACACGTTGGCTTTCTCAAGGGAAGTCCCTACAAGATGCCACGGTACTTTCCCCTAGTTTAGTCTGTAGAATTTAGTTGCTGCCCCCCTGCCATAGTAGCTTCAGATGACTGTTCACTATCTACTGGCAGCTAAGCCTGGGCTCCCCTCAAAGGTGTGTTGCACAAGTTCCCTCCTGTGGAGAGAAGGCCCTTGTCAGGCATCCGTGTATGCCTGAAATCAGAGTTCCTTGGCATCGTCCTTTGGTTCCGAGGTCTGGTCAGGAGAATGCTCCTTTATTCCGAAAGGATGCTCTTTCCACATTCTTGTTTGGTCCATCACATTGCCAGTATCTCTGCTCTTGCTCTTTCAGGGTTCTTCCTGAGTAATGTGAGGAGGGATGGAGCACAGGCCAGGCTGTCACACAGCTGCCCGCCTGATGACCTTGGGAGCTGTAGGTGAATAACCAGAGGACAAGAGATACAGAGTACAGGCAGCAGAATACTGGACAAAGAACAACATGTACACACAGCATTGTGGTAGACGAAAGGACGACTCACATCCGGGGTCAAATGGAGCAGGAGTATAAACTGTTTCACCGTGTTACTCAGAACAGGGCACAGTTTATGATTCTTAAATGATTTCTTACTTGTCATTCCCATTTAAAGATTTGGATATATAGATATGTATAGACACATAAATGTGTATCTGTACATATGTGTGTTTATATATTCACACGTATACAGACATATATATAAGTGTGTTTACACTTACGTATGCATATATGTGTATGTGTTATTTATTTTTGGTGCCAGTACTGGGGCTTGAACTCAGGACCTTGTGGTCCCCCTTAGCTTTTTTGCTCAAGGCTGGTCCTCTGCCACTTGAGCCACAGCCTCCACTTTCATCCTTTTGCTTTTTTTTCTTGGCCAGTCTTGGGGACTGAACTCCGGGCCTGAGCACTGTCTTTCCTCGAGGCTAGAGCTCTACCACTTGAGCCACATCACCACAGCTGGCTTTTCTATGCATGTGGTATCGAGGAACCGAACTCAGGTCTTCCTGCATGCTAGGCAATATTCTACCACTAGGCCACATTCCTGGCCCTCATCCTTTTATTTTTAATCGAAGGTAAGAATCTTTTAGGTTTGTCTGCCTCGGCTGGTTTTGAACTGCAATGCTCAGATATCATCCTCCTGTGTATCTAGGATTACGGGCATGAGCCACCAGCACCCATTGCTAACCCATTTCTTAATGAGGAAATAGATAAAGTGATGTGCTTTCAGGAAGCAGAAAAGACAAAAAAATAACAAAGGGGGGGGGAGTAGAAATAGCTTATAGATAGCTCTAGTTTTTCATCTTTCACAAGTCAAGTACTGGGCTGCTTGGCTCTTTAGATTATAGATTGTATTCCTACATATTTTAATTTTAAATGAATAGGGAAAAAAGAGCTAGGTGATGGTAGCTCAGGCCTGTATTTCTATGCAAGAGGCTGAATCTGAGGGTTGAGGTCTGAAGTCAGCCTAAGCAAAAAAAGTCTATGGTACTCTCATCTCCAATTATCAAGAAAAAAACGAAAGTGGAGGTGTGGCTCAAGTGGTAGAGTGCCAGCCTTGAGTGGAAAATCTAAGGGATAGCACCAGGCCCTGCATCAGTTCAAACCCCAGTACTAGCACAACAATAGCAAAAGAAATTCTTATTATCTTTATTTGAAATACAGTTTTTCAGGGGCTCATTTTCTTGTCTCAAAACTAATAGTCCATTGGTAGAATTATCATCATTATTATTGGACAATGTAGGCTATTTGTTAATTATGTTCCAGGATTCTGTAATTCTCCAGTGTAATGTTATTCTTATGTTATTTACAAGGAAACTAAAGCTTAAAGCAGCCGTATGTAACTGTCCTGGGGTGGGGGGGAGGGGAAAAGAGAAGTTATAAAACACAGCCCTGCCAGGCCTATTCCTATAATCCTAGCTACTCAAGAGGCTGAGATTGAAGAATCATGGTTCAAAGCCAGCCCTGGCAGCAAAGTCCATGAGACTCTTATCTCCAGTGAACCGCCAGAAGAAGGGAAGAGGAGCTCTGGCTCAAAGTGGTAGAGAGCTAGCCTTAAGCTGAAGAGCTCAGGGGCAGCACCCAGGTTCTAAATTCAAGCCCCAGGACAGACCAAAAAAAAAAAAATATATATATATATATATATATATATCCTTTCTACCAAAACTCTGTATGCAGAGGTCAAAAGGGCAATTTATTTATCTTCTTATGTCACAAAGATATTTGACCTGTGAGGTTGATTTATCCATGAACAATTCTAGTAGGCTTTGGCTAATTCAATTTAGAAATTAGTAGCTCCTATACTTTAAGTCAGTGCAGACACCCAAGAAGTTTCTCACAGACAACCCGCCCGTGAACCTCGGCCTGACCCCTGCATCCCTGCTTTGAGTGTCTTCACAGTTACTTACGCCAAGAATATGCAATTATATAGAATGACATCAGTGCATTTATAATACAAATATTGCCCCAAGACTTTGGGGGCTGTCTCTATAAACTTCCATTTCATAAAGGCTTGAATGAAAAGTCAAATTATGTCCTCATCACCTCTCAGTCTTGTCTAATGAAGACTCATTAAAAGGTCAAAGGAGCAATGGAGATAAAAAGATAAAGGAAGAGAGCAGACTATCCAATTTGCTTTTGCATTTTTCACCTTTGTTCCAGACAGGACTCAAGCGCTATTAGCCAGAAAATGCAGTTGGCCTGGGCACTGTGGCTCACATCTGTAAACCAGGCTACTCCAGTTTCCTGGTGCTTACTTGGAGATCAGGGTCTCTTGGGCCTTCCTGTCCCCGCTGACTTCAAATGACGATCCTCCGACCCCAGCCTCCTGTATAGTTAGGATTTCAGGCATGAACCATTAACTCCTGGCTTGTTTGGTTGCTTGCTTGCTTTTCCTCTCTCCCTCTCCCTCTCCCTCTCCCTCTCCCTCTTTCTCTCTCTCTCTCTCTCTCTCTTCCCCTTCCCGCAGGGCAAGTCAGAAGTCAGGGCTTCAAAACCAAAACCGCAATGTAGAAACTGGAATGTTGTATGTGTAGGAGAAGAGACATGAACTACAAACTCTGACAGACATCAGGCATAGGTTTGAATCCTTGCTCAAACCAATCTACAAACCAACTGACTTGGGCAAACTGCTTCTCTAGTTTTAAATAGTGAAAATAATATCAATCTGTAGGGTTACCTGGAGGGCAGCTCATCTACAGGTACCTAGTACCTACTCATTAAGTATTGTATTATTGGGATTGTTCTCTATACTTTATGAGAGACCTTAGGTTCCCTGAAAGCTGAATGTCTGTTTTATTTATCTTCATATCTCCCAATGCCTACCATGGCAATTATATGCAAGTTAATATATATTCATATATTTATATGTTCACATATTAACATATACATATTATATAAGTATATTTTATATTATTTGTTATGCATTCTATTATATAGTATCATAGTATAAATTAATATATTGTGTTATATCATACTATATACAAATGTATTAAATACTATATATGAATATATATTGTTTTTTTTCTTTATGTGGTACTGGGACTTGAACTCAGGGTCTTGTGCACTCACCCATTTAGAACTGGGTTCCTCTTATCTTTGCCTCCTGAGTAACTGAGATGACAGATATGAGCCACTAGTGCCTGGCTAAGTGCCTATAGTCTTAACTTTTCTATACCATACACGGGAAAGCTGAACAAACCATTTTGCTTAGAGCTAACCTCTTCAGGGTTTTTGCCTTCATCTTTGGTATTTCTCTTGGCTGGGGTGAATCCTACTTTGGTGGAAAAGAAAAAAGTTGGAGAGATTGTGCTTAAGGAAATCTTAGCCCAAGCATCCTAGTGCAAACGACTTCTTTTTAACCAGAAGACCCCATTTCCTTCAAAACCAAACCAAACCAAAAACTTAACTTCAAAAAAGGAATTTTTTTTTAAAGTCACAACTGTAGAAAGAATCCCAGGCTCATGTTCCCCAGGCTGCTCTGGAAACTTGTTTACAAGCCTACTCTGAGGATTTGCTCAGGTCATTACCCATGCATAGACGGGATTTATCCCTCTTTGTATGCAAACACATCCACATTGCTGGGTGTTTTCTTTGCATGTTGATAAGCACACCTGGAATTGTGACACAGAAGACCAGGGAGGCAGAGACCCAGTGGGTGGCTGAGCCAAATGTACAAAGAGATAAGCACAAAACGAGCTGTCACATATTCTTGATTTTCCATGTGCCCTAGTATTGAGACTTTAACCCACTGTCTCATGTTCGTGCTTAGCTTTTTCGGCTCAAGGCTGATGCTCCATCGTCTGAACCACGCCGTTACACTTGGCTTTTGGATGGTTCATTAGAGAAAAGAGTCTCTCATATTTGTCTGTCCAGGCTGACTTGGAACTTTGATCCTCAGATTTCAGAGTCCCTTTCTTCTTCATTTTGTTTTAATCTCTTGTTTTCCTACAAATTATTGGGGTGTGTGTGTGTGTGTGTGGCCCGAGTCCTGAGCTTTTGTGCTCAAGGCAGGCACTCCACTTCTGGCTTTCTTTTGCAATTAATTGGAGATCTGAGTCTCACTGACTTTCCTGCCCAGCCTGACTTGGAACCACAGTCTTCAGATCTCGGCCTGCTGAGTAGCTAGGATGACAGGCTTAAATAAGCCACCATTGCCACATAATCTAGAAATGAGAATTTTGTTATGCTAGTCCTGGAGCTTGAACTCAGGGCCTGGACACTGTCCTTTATCACTTTTGCTCAAGGCTAGTGCTAATTACTTGAACCACAGCCCCACTTTTGGCCTTTTCTGTGTATGTGGTACTGAGGAATCTGACCCAGGGTTTCCTGCATGCTAGACAAGCACTCTACCACTAGGCTACACTCCCGACCCTGGAAATGAGAATTCTTAAAAGCAGTTTGAACATTAACTAGAAGAATGTTTTTTTTTAATTCCTATAGTTTCTTCTGAAGTTGGGATAATAATAGCTAACATTTAAATTCTTAAATTCTTCCAGACAGTGTCTGAAGCGTACTTTACATGTACTGCTCATTTAATTCTAGTTCACTAGTGAGGATATGTGTGTGTATACATGTATATATTTGTGTGTATATATATATATGCACACACACACACACATATATATATATATATATATATATATATATATATATAGAGAGAGAGAGAGAGAGAGAGAGAGAGAGAGAGAGAGAGAGTCTTTAAGTAGTTGTACCAAGGGTGTCAATTCAACATGTCAGTTTATGAGTATAGTGCATCTTGATCGATACCCCTGGTTCCATCATTCCTCTTATTTCATGGGATATCATCCATATTTTATTTTTGTCTTTTTATTTATGCTAGTCCTGGGGCTTGAACTCAGAGCCTGGGAACTATTCATTTCTTTTTTTGTCAGTTGTGGGACTTGAATTCTGGGCCTGGGCACTGTCCCTGAGCTCTTCAACTCAAAGCTACTTTCCTACCCCGTAAGCCACAGCACCACTTCCAGTTTTCTAGTGGTTATTGGAGATAAGGGTCTCGTGGACTTTAGTGCCCAGGCTGGCTTTGAACCTTGATCTCCAGATCTCAGCCTCCTGAGTAGCGAGGACTATAGGAATGAGACACTGTACCCGGGTTCTGGGCACTATTCTTGAACTTTCTCAAGGCTCCGCTCTACCACTTGAGCTACATCACCACCTGTGGCTCTTTTTTTTTTCCCCTGTGGATGTGGTACCAAGGAATCAAACCCAGGGCTTCGTGCATGACAGGCAAGCACTCTACTGCTAGGACATACTCCTGGCTCACATCCACATTTTAAAGAGCTGAGTCACTGGGGCCGAGAGTTTGGCCTAGTGGTAGAGTGCCTGCTTACCATGCATGAAGACCCAGATTTAATTCCTCAATACCACATACATAGAAAAAGCCAGAAGTGGTGCTGAGGCTCAAGTGGTAGAGTTCTAGCCTTGAGAAAGCCCAAGGACAGTGCCCAGGCCCTGAGTTCAAGCCTCAGGACTGGCAAAAAAAAAAAAAGCTAAATCAACTTATCCAAGTCTTACAATTTAGTGAAAGAATAGCATTTAAAGCCAGCCTTCTAATCCAAAATTCTAACCCCAAACCATTTTTATCAACCACTCTGTGGAATGCAGGAGAAATAATACAAAGTTTTATAAAAATGCATGCCACGAGATTTCATGAGTTACTCTTCCTCTCCGATAAAAGTGCATGTGAGAGAAGATAGAAAACATGGGGACTGGGCGTCATGCTTCATGCCTGTAACCAGAGCTACTCAGGAGGATGATAGCTGAAAACCTTGGTTCGAAGCCAGTGTAGGCAGGAAAGGCCATGAGACTTTTCTCTGATTAACCACCTAAAAGCCGGGCTACAGTACTCTGTAGCCCAAACCGTAGAGTATTAGCCTAGAGCAAAAAGAGCTCAGGGATAGTGCCCAGGGCCTGACGGAAAAAAAAAAGTGGCAAAAATAAATAAACAAATATTAAATAAAAAGATATGGGGCAATACAGTTCTTATTTCCAGATAGCATTTTGGATGAACAATTATTTTTTTCTTAATTTATTATTTTTACAAGTGCCTCTGAAAACTATAACAGATTAGATACAACACTAAACTGTTTTTCAATTTTGTATTTCTGCTTTAAAATGTTTAGAATTAGTGTTTGAGAAGTTATGCACCTTCTACCTGGTGAATATAATGTAGCCCTTCTATTAATTACAATAAAAATATATTTAAAAATGTTTAGAGTTGGGCCAGGCTAAAACCCAGATGTAAAATATAAAATATAAAATACCCAGGATACACAGGATAGTACTTAAGCCAAATATATGGCAGTAAGCATAAGAGACACCGAAAAGAGAGTGGTGTGGTGGGGGGGGGGTGTCATCACCGGGGCTTGAACTCAGGACCTCCTTGTGTTGCTTGGCTTTTTTCACTCAAGACTGGCACTCTACCACTTGAGCCACACTCCCACTTTGAGTTGTTGTTATTGTTTCGCTGGCTAATTGGAAACATGTCTCAGGGACTTTTCTGTCTGGGCTGGCCTTGAACCAGGATCCTCAAATCTTAGCCTTCTGAGTAGCAAAGCTAACAGGCGTGAGTCACCAGTGCCCAGCTAAGCCTTTGATTTAAGAAACCCCAAAATTTTGCTTTTTTTTTTTTTTCTGAAGTGGAAACCTTATTCTCTAGTCACTACAGTAAACATTTTCTGGAGAAATGTAACTGCCCATTGCTGGAAAAAGTTAGGTGTCTTGTTTATAAGCACATGGCAGAAGGAAAGAATTTGTTGTTTGTTGTTTTTTTTTAAACTTGATGCTTCCATGAGATTCTTGCTATAAACATTTTTAATATGCTGTAGAAAGTTAACATTTAAACACTGGGTTTATATGCTTTTTTTGGTTAGACTTATAGCCACAAAGAAAACCCACCTTTTCTTAGTGTTTGGTATCATGAAATGTAGACCTGTTATTTTCTCCTTCCCGTTTACATTTTGTAATTTTAAGGCAAATAGCACCCTGTCTAGAAAAGCAGTAGTTTTATTTCTACTTACTTCTTTGTTCTTTTTCTGTTTGACTCTCCAGAATCATATGGGGACATAGAGACCATCTGTACCACAAACCCCAGAACTTTACCCTAAAGCCAGGATCAGGGAGCCATGCTTCTTCTGGTTACCATCTCTCCATCAACTCAACTGTGCAGTGGGGTTCTTTGCTCATGCCTGTAATCCTGTAATCAGCTACTCAGGAAGCTGAGATCTGAGAAGCCCAGACTGAAGCCAGCTCCAGCAGAAAAGACCATGAGACTCTTATCTCTAATGAACTGGAAAAACGCCATAAGTGAGAATGTAAGGCCCTTACTACTCTACTACCAGCACACACACACACACACACACACACACACACACACACACACACACACACACACACAATACTATTTGATTCTACTCACGGAATATTGCCAGTTAAATATTTGGTTTTATATGAATAGTCAACTAATTCTGACCTTTGTTTTGGTTTGTTTAGGTAAACAGTATACTGTACCATGGTGTGAACCCAGGGTTTCACGTTTGTTAAGCTTGCTCGTTTGGCTGTATTATCAGGTCACAGTTATAACTGGGCTTTTGGTTCATTCATTGAAGTCTAGTGGCTTTTTCTTCTCAGGCTGGCTTCAAACTTTGAGCCTCCAGATCTTAGCCTTCTAAATAACTAGGATTACAAACATGTGCCCTGTTCGATTTCTTATTTATATGTCTTAAAGGAGGAAATAACCTAAGAAACTGAGAAATAAATGGTATGTGTTTATGTAGCAGAAAAAAATCTGAGACTCTAGACTTGAGATTTTGAAATAGTGCATTTTCTCAACCTTCATTTCCCTCCCTCCCTCCCTCCATCCCTCCTTCCCTCCCTCCCTTCTTCCCTTCCTCCCTTCCTTCCTTCCTTCATCCCTCCCTCCCTCCTTTCATCCTTCCTCTTTCATTTCCTTTCTTTTTTTGTTCAGTCATGGAGTACAGTTTATACACAGTATAGGCTAGTAAGATATTTTTCTTTCAGAAAACACTGGCGCTTTGGGAGACTATTTGCCAAGGTATATACACCCTATGACCCAGAAATTCTGCTCGAGATCCAACAAAACTCATTTGCATGCACAATGGAAGCATGCATGAGATGCTTCTATTCAAGTTATTTAAATTGTTTGAGAGGATTAATTACTGGGAAGGAATGAACAACTTTGCACTGATCCTCCAGTTCAGAACTTTCTGTAGGAGACTGAGCAATGGAAGCAATTGCCGCTGTGGCATTTGGTTGTAGGACAGGAGCCCCTGGATTTTTAAGACCTAGCCATGAGGTCTTTGCCTGGGATGTGTCTGGGTCTCAGGTCCCTTTTCTGTTAGCTGTGTTTTATCATAATCTATCCCCTTTAGGACACTTCTGAGGTCCCCAAAGATGAAATTTGGATAATTCATGCAGGACCTATTTGAAGAAACTTGAGTACATATCTCCTGTATTACCAGCTTTCTTCACTAATACCCAAGACAACAAATGTAATGTCATTCAACTATATTATTTTCCTAGATCGAGTTAATGGTTCTTCCTTATTTGCACGCTGTTGTCTGTTACTCCCTTGACTGTCCCTTAGATGGGAAACTATAGCACAGAAGGATACAGAGAACAAGAGTACGAGGTGGTCTGATTTTACTGATGACAAGCCAGCGAATTGTGGCATGAGAAATGAAGTAATCCCCTGGGGCCAGTGAGCAAGACAAGACGGCAGGGTGGATGTCTTGAATAAATACTATGCAACTACATGGAGTTTGGTAACAACGTTCACATCTTCTGCTTTCTGTTTGTCTTTGTATAAGGAAGCCATTTCTTTGTAATTGATATTGGATACAAGCAGACTGTGAAGAGAACAGGTGAGGGTAGGTGAGAGGAAATGGACAAGATCCATCTTTCAATGTACTGACTTGTCATTTCTCAACACATAGGTATAGAAATATAAATTTAAAAGTGCTGTTTCTTGTGCACGTGGGTTCATTGTCCGTGGATTCTGTATACTTCAGAATGGCCTTTGCTAACAAGGACTGAAAAAGAGTTACAGCGTGGCTTGATCCAAGGCTAGAGACTGGAAAAATCATACCATAGTTCTTGTATCATGCTGTCATAAATGGGAAAAATAAATCACTTCAATGTGTAATAGTAGCTTTCTGCTGCTACAGGGAGATAATCTGAGCTACAACTTTGAAGATGGAAGGCCACAGAGGAAGCATATGCAGTGTTAGTGTAAATAGGAAAGTAACTCTCAGATGTTTTCAGGGTGATCATGCTCTGGTCATGCTGAGCATATTAATTTCTCTCTCTCTCTTCTTTCTCCCTCCCTCCCCCGCCTCTCTCTCTCCAGTCCTGGGGCTTGAACTCAGGGCCTGAGCACTGTTCTTGGGCTTTCTCAAAGCTAGAACTCTACTACCTGAGTTACAACACCACTTCTGGCTTTTTCTATGTATGTGGTACCAAGGAATGGAACCCGGGTCTTCATGCATGTTAGAGCACCCTACCACTAGGCCAAACTCCCGGCCCTTTTGGGGGAGGCGGGGAGGGGTCATGGGGCTTGAATTCAGCCTGGGCACTATCCCTGAGCTCTTCAGCTCAAGGCTACCCCCTACCCTTGAGTCAAGCCCCACTTCCAGTTTTCTAGAGGTTAATTGAAGATAGGAGTCTCAGGTCCTTTTGTGCCCAGTCTGGCTTCGAACCTTGATCCTCAGATCTCAGCCTCCTGAGTAGCTAGGATTACAGGCGTGAGCCACGGTGCTCAGCTCTTTTAAGTTTATAAGTAAACTAGAACACAGGCAAATTACGTGGAAGACTTACTTAAAGTCAATATTAGAAAATATCATCAACCATTTATGCAAAGGGGTTTTACTGTGATCTATACAACATGCTTATAATGTACTTTGATCAAATACACATATCTCTATCACTCCCTTTTAAACCCTCTGTCATTGTTACGAATTTATTCTGAGGAGAATATGAATATAGTAGAATTGAGAAATCCAGGAATATCATCCTAAAAAATTACTCTTATTTTGGATCCCCTAAGTTACTTTCCTTTTCCTTTTGGTGGGTTTTATTGTGTTATTTTCATACATACATTCAATATACTGTTATAACATTCATTCCCTATCACCTTTTTCTTTCCCTTTTGCTACCTACTGGGTCTCTCTCAATTACTAATCACCCTTCTACAATCAAGTCATATTATGATAACAAGGTGAAATATTGTGACAATATGAGATAACCAAGGGACAGCAAAAGAGATGAGAGATAACATAGTACATTAAGGACAACAATCACTCATTATATGGCTTTTGTTTATATATCCTGGAGGTCCTTTCATTTAGCGTCATACTATATGGCCTTATGTATCTAGGTTTTGTTCTATTGTAAATCTCTGCTAGTAGAGCCCAAGGTTTCTACTGATTATGACAAATGAGGGAAACCATTGAGCCTAAATTACTTTGAGTCTGGCTTACTTCACTTAATATTATTTTTCCTAAGTCTTTCCAATGGGGCAATGTAGTTCTTTCTGACAGCAGCATAGAATTCCATTGTGTACAAATACCACATCTTGTTGATCCACTCATCAACTGAGGGACATCTGGGTTGGTTCCATATCTTTGCTACGGTAAATAGTGCTGCAATGAACATTGTTGTGCTAGTGGATTTAGTATGTCCTTGTTTCTGGACGATTGGGTAAATACCAAGTAGTGGAATTGCTAAGTCATAGTGAAGCTCTATGTTTAGTCTTTTGAGGCACTGCCACACTACTTTCCATAGTGGTTGAATGAGTTTGCACTCCCTCCAACAGTGTAGTAGTGATCCCTCCTGGCCACATCCCCTCCAGCATCTGTTGTTAATAGATTTCTTGATCCTGGCCATTCTAACTGGAGTGAGGTGGAATCTTAGAGTTGTTTCGATTTGCATTTCTTTTATGGCCAGAGGTGTCGAGCATTTCTTCATGTGTCTATAGGCCATTCTTGTTTCTTCTTCAGAGAAGACTCTCTTTAAGTCTTTTAATGGGATTGTTGTTTCTTTGGAGATTAGTTTTGGAGTGATTCAATTTTTTGAGTTGTTGATATATTTTAGATACGAGGCCTTTGTCCGTTGTTTGGTTGGTGAAGATCTTCTCCCACTCTGTAGGCTTCCTGATTAGTTTACTAGCTATGTCTTTTGCCATACAAAAGCTCTGCAGTTTAATGCAGTCCCACTTATCCAGCCTTTCTCTGATTTGTTGTGATTCTTGGTCCTTATTAAGAAAGTTTCGACCTGTGCCAAGGAGGCCTAGTGTATCTCCTATTCCTTCCTGTAAAGTTTTCAGTGTATCGGCTTTAACCTCGAGGTCTTTGATCCATTTGGAGTTAATTGTGGTGCAGGGTGACAAAGAAGGATCCAGCTTTAGTTTTCTGCAGGTGCTTAACCAGTTCTGCCATCACCACTTGCTGAAGAGGCTGTCTTTCTTCCATTCTATTTTTTGGGTGATTTTTTTAATGGATCCCAGATTATATTTTAAAAATAGCAATTGTTTCTACCTGAAACTTGCATTCCACTTCCATCCAGGTAATAGCCTGGTGGATCTTTCCTGATTACTTAATTTAAACTCAAAGATAATATAATAAAGAAAGGACAGAATAGAAGTATAATGAGAGCTGGAAGCCAATTTCCTCTATACCTTCATAGTTAATTATACAGCAAAAAAAATACCCCCTGCATTCCCCTGCTCTCCACCTCAGCTTTTTTTTTTTTTTTTGTCATATAAAAAGGTGAATTTATTGGGAAGTAGATGGTGAACTGACCCGCCAGGGACACAGTGCAGACTCGGGAGCTGACACTGTGACCCCGAGCAGCTCTCACACAGGGTTTTTAAGGCAAAACCCATGCAGTGGAACCTGGCCACATACAGGTGGCCAATGGGATAGTTGCATACACAGAGGGACCACAGCCAGCTCCAGCCACGGGCAGGTAGCCAATAGGGTCACAGCCCAGGGTTTGAATTTACCTATCACCTTAATTGGAGCTGGCCAGTGAATTAGGCAGGTCTCCACACAAAGCAGGCCCACCCCCACCCAAATGGATATCCCTCCTCATGCGGGGTGGAAAGAAGGTCAAGGTTGCCCCTCCCTAGAAGGGGAAAGGTGGCTGGGCTGTACCATTGTCGACCTTCCACAATGGGGCAAGGAACTACTAGGCATTGGGGATACAACAGTCCATGCTCCCCTTCACACTTCATGACCCAAAGAACTAAAGTTATAAAGTTAGGCTTTTCTTAGTTGGGCCAAGGGGTTCCAATTTTCAACCCACCTCACTCAAGTGTGGAGGTGGCATTAACCATTTCATTTCCTTTTTTTCTTTTGTGCTGGTATTGCTGCAGCTCCACTTCCAGCTTTTGAGATGGTTCATTTGGAGATAAGAGTTTCCCAGACTTTCCTGCCTAGGCTGGCTTTGAACCGCGAGCCTCACATCTCAACCTCCTGAGTAGCTAGGATTATAAGCGTGAGCCACTTCCTACAGCTCACTTCTACATTTTGTAGCCAGCTCTCTTCTCATTTTTAGAGTCCCCTAAATTCTATCTTTCCATGTCCCTATGCCGTTCTAGTCTGTCTCGCTCGTCCTGAACTTCATTTGACTTGTCTGTGAAATCTTTGTAAGGACCAATGTGAACACTCCTGGCATCTTTCACCATGGCTGTCTTCCGGAATGTTCCCATTTGCTTAGAACTCTTTCTCTTTGTGTTAAGCACAGTGACAGATGGCTCATTATCCCAGGGCTTGCATGTTCATACAGATTGTTACATATTTTCCCCGTTAGGTTGCAACTTAGGTGGTTCTGTAGAAAATTCTCCATGACTCAACTTTTGCTGTCTGCCAAGTATGGTAGTTGTCATGAGCTGTGCTCCTGCTTCCTTGCTTGTCCCGGTCCTGTCTGGGTCCCCATGGACAGACACATCTGTAGCAGCTGTCAGACCTAAATGGCCATGTTTGCTGCCCCCCCAACACACACACCAGAGCAGCCCTGCATAATTCTGGGGAGGAAGGTCAGGGCAAGAGAAGAATAGATGGATGCTTGGGAGTTTACACCTAGAATCCAAGCTACCTCGCAGGCTGAGAGCTGAGGATCCAAGTTCACTGTCGCACCAGCCAGATGCCTCTGAGAGAATTTTATTTTCAACTGAATTTTATTTTCACTGAGCCATGGATCAGTGGTAAAGCATTCCTGAATATCAAATAAGACAGCAGTGATGATAATGGGTAGGCTTATTCAGTCCATTCTGTCATCAGGCCCTTTGGAAAGTTCAGGAAACTGGTGCTTAGTGAGTTCAAGTGTATTTTCAAGAATCAAGTCAAATGAATATTTTGGGTATGCCAATATTGGGGCATGGGTAGTCACTTTGCTTTTTCACTCAAAGTCAGTGCTCTGCCACATGAGGCATGTCTCCATTTCTGTTTCTTGCTTATTTACTGAAGATAAGAATCTAAAGGCTTAGCTGGGTGTGGTGGCTCATGCCTACAATCCTAGCTACTCAAGAGACTGAGATCTGAGGATTACGGTTCAAAGCCAGCCCCAAAGAGATTCTTATCTCCAACTAATCACCAGAAAACTGGAAGTGGCACTGTGGCTCAAGAGTGATAGCCTTGAGCTGTAGAGCTTAGGGACAACACCCAGGCCCGGAGTTCAAGTCCCATGACCACCAACACCACCAACAAGAAAATCTACAGGCTAGGTTTTCTTCAAACCTCAATCCTCAGATCTCAGCGTCTTGACTAGCTAGGATTACAGGCATGAGCCACTAGTTACTGGCTTAAAATAGAACTTTTTTTTTTTTGCCAAGAAGACTATCTCCACATTATGTGGTTAGCATTGAAATAATTTGATAACTTTTTGGCCAGTAGCTTCTACTTACTAGAACAAAGCAAAATGGCAACATAAGAATTGTAATGGAGATTAAGTGTGAAAATATCTCAGAATGCATTCAATAGGTTACCTACAATTTTGTCCTGTTTCTAAATAGTTTGAAAGAATTAACATTTGTTCTTCTAAACTATTGGGTAATACACATTTCATCAAACCTGAGGCACAGTTTTCCATATTTTAATAGCCCCTAAATTAAAACTATAATTGGGAATGTTTCTCTTTAGTGATATATAAGCTTTATTCAGGCAATAGTCTAATAAGGCATGGATGGCTCAAGCCTGTAATCCTATTTAGTCAGGAGGCTGGAAGGTCAAAGTTTGAAGCCAGCCTGGACTCTTATCTCCAGTTAACCACCAAAAAGCTGGAAGTGGAGTTGTAGCATAAATGCTAGAGTCCTAGCCTAGAGTGAAAAAACGGAGAGACAGGGCCTAGGCCCCCAGTTCAAGCCCCTGGACTGTTAGGAAGGAGAGTGGGGGAAGGAAAGAAAACTCAGTGAAGCCCAGGAGTGTATATTTGTTTTCTATTGTGTGAGCTCATTAGTGGAGACTTCCAGTTTGTTTTTATTTAAATGCGACTAAAAGCCATGAACTTGAGATCTATGGAAGAAGCAAAATTCTCACAGAAAATGCCCCTTCATTCACAATGAGTGCACTTAATCCTGATCAATCACAAAGCTGACATTTCAGGAGGAAAATATGTACAGGGTTTTTCCTAGGCTGAAAAAATGGGAATCAAATGAGAAAGTCAGACTTCTGGGTGAAGGTTTCTTCACACAAAGATTTCATTTGACCTCTCTGAGTCGAAGTTCAAACATCTTTGTACTCTTAGGTTTGAGAGATACGAATTACTCTCCAAAAATTCCCCTCCATATACTCCATTTCTCTGTCTCAGATATTGAGATTGTTTCAATCTATTTAAGTTTTGGGTCTTATTTTTCCCTTGAATACAAGAGTTTGTAAGAGCATTTCTTCTTCCTCTCCTTTCCTTTCCTTTTCCTCTCTCTCTCTCTCTCTCTCTCTCTCTCTCTCTCTCTCTCTCTCTCTCTCTCTCTCTCCTCTCTTCCTTCTTTCTCTTTCCTCCTCCCTCTCTGCCCTCCTTTCTTCCCCCCTCCCTCCCTCCCTCCCACAAAGGCTGTACAGTAAGCCCCTCTGCGGTTCAGCATGCATGGTGCTCCCTTGCCTTGCAGAGTCAGCACCATTGGGACTTGTCAGTGCTTTCTGGTTGAGACTAAGTCATCATAGTTTAGTCGTTGCACCTCGCCGCATTCCGTGAGGCAGTGTCAGCACATGCCTGGCTTAGCCCTTCCATTTGATCCTCTTGATGCCGCTGTCGTGGAGAACTTACCCCAGCTGGCAGTCAGTCAGGGGATGTGGAGGCAAGAGAAGACAAGGACAGATCCTTCTGAATGCCTCAGACTGTCTCCTGTATGTGTGTGTCTGTGTGTTGATACTGGGTCTTGAACTTAAGGCCATGCATTCTTGCTAAGCTTCTTCACTCAAGGCTAGAACTAGAGCTCTGCCACTTGAGCCACATCTCTGTTTATGACTTTTTTTTTGGTCAGTCATGGCACTTGAACTCTAGGTCTGGGCACTGTCCGAGCTCTTCAGCTCAAGGCAGGCACTCTACCACTCGAGCCACACCGCCACTTCAGGTTTTCTGGTGGTTAATTGGAGATCAGAGTCAGACTTTAATTCCTGGGCTGGGTTTGGACTGTAATCTTCAGATCTCAGCCTCCTGAGGAGCTAGAATTACAGGCTGAGCTGCAGTTGGCTCTGTTGGCTCTGGCTTTTGGCTGCTTCGTTGGAGATAGTCTCACAGGCTTCCCTGCCTGGGCTCACTTCGAACCATGACTCTCAGCTATCAGTGTCTCCAGTGGTAAGATTACAGGCTTGTGCCAAGACCTCTTTCCCGCATTCTTCTTGTCGGCAGGCTGAATGTGGTATTCAAGTTTGCCTTTTCCTGGGCTAGCCACTGCCCCAGGCTTTCTTCTTAGATTTTATTTTTAAAATGCGTGTTCATAGGGCTGGGAGCGTGGCCTCGTGTTAGAGTGCTTGCCTACCAAGCTCAAAGCCCTGGAATCTATTCCTCCATACCACATTCCCAGAAAAAAACAACAAAAAACCAGAAACGGTGTTGTGGCTCAAGTGGTAGAATGCCAGCCTAGAAAAAGCCCAAGGCTGGTTCTGGTTCAAGCCCCAGCACTGGCAAAAAAATAATAATAATAACAACTGTCCTTGGAAGGTGGGTCATTGGCCAACAAGCATTGTACTCATAAGCAGGTTCATGCAATTGTAACCCTTTGGCAAAACTACGTAATGACAATTTAATAATAAATTTTAAAACCATAACTGTCGTTGTAAGGTGCCGATGGCTCGTGCCTCTAATACTACTTACTTACGAGGCTGAGAGCTGAGGCTTGCATTTCGAGCCAGCCAGAAAGTCTGTGAGACTCTTAAACCTGGACCTAACCAGCAAAAAGCTAGAAGTAAAGCTGTGACTAAAGTGATAGAGCACCAGCCTTGAGAATATCAGCCAGGTAAGAGAGCGAGGCCCCGAGTTCATCTGGAGACATATGTGTGTGGAAGGCAGACAAGCTAGGTAGTTTGGGTTGGATAATACAATCTCTTTTTATTCTGGGAAACAGAAAAGTTTCTATTGGATGATTTTACTAGAAACAAGACTGTCTTTATATTTTCCAAAAAACAATAAATGCTCTCCGTGTGTGTGTGTGTGTGTGTGTGTGTGTGTGTGTGTGTGTGCAAGCGCGCACCAGTCCTGGGAATTGAACTCGTGACCTGAGCAGGGACCCTGAGCTTTTTTGCTCAAGGCTGGTGCTCTACTACTTGAGCCACAGCTGAACTTCTGGCTTTTTTCTGGTTCATTGGACATAAGAACCTTGTAGACATTTTCTGCCCAGGCTGGCTTAGAACCACAATCCTTAGATCTCAGCCTCCTGAGTGGCTGGATTTATGCAGGCATGAACCACCAAGGACTCTTTTCTTTTCTAATCTGAAATGCAGAAAGTACTGGAGAGCCTTTTGTTATCAGCCTTCATCAGAATAGAAAGCAAAAAAGTTAGACATCAAACTTTCTTGGAAGAAGAATAAACATGTTATGCCAGTTGCAACAAGCCAAAGAATTTAGAACTCGAATCCTTGTAATGTTATTAGTAAATTGGGTAGGGGGGGGTGGGGGTGACCCATCACTGAAATGTTTACAACAGACCCAAAGAAAAAGCAAGATATTTAAAGAAATGTCCTATTTTCAAACAATGTAGATGCGCCCAGCCGTGCTGAGCTTTGAGTTCAATCCAGTTGGCATTTGGTTTTCTCTTTAGGATTCTGTAGCATTGCTTATGCTCTGAGAAATTTGATTAAGCATTACATTTATTCCTTACAGTAAGAAATTCTCTCATCTGCTGTGAATTGGCTGTTTTCATGCAATTTCCTAAAGAAGAGAAACTATCAAAATAAAGGTCTGCTTCACTCAATAAAGAATGAACCCAGAAAAGCACTGCTGGCTCATGCTTATAAATGCAGCTACTTAAGAGGAATAGAATTGAGGTTTACCAATTTCCCTGGTAGGAAAAGTCCATGAGACTCTTAGCTCTAGTTAGCCAGCAAAATAGTCAGAAGTAGTGCTGTGGCTCAAGTTGTTGAGCACTAGCCTTGAGGAACAGCAACAACAAAAAAGCTCCGGGATAGTGTCCAGACTGCTCCCCCCCCCACCTTCCTTCTCTCTTGCTCACACAGTAAACCTACTCACCATTACACAATCAACCTGACTTTTCCCAGTTACAGATTGTACCCTGGGGCCTAAACCAGGATTCTTCTGGTTGCTTTGAGGGTATCAAAGTGTAAACTTCAAAGATATAAAATGATGGATAGTTTGTGTTCACAATAAATTGTTCTAAGCGATACATACATGTAGCAATTCCTTTGAAACCTTCTTTGAAAATGAAAACCTTATTCTTTTTTTTTTTTTTGAGAAAGCAATTGCAAAATATCAGGAGATTATATTTGAGAATGTCTTAATCAGGAATTAGCTGGAAGGTTCAGGAACTTCTACAGCCACAAACTTGGTACCTGTTTGACTGGAGAAATCTTAATTCAGCTAGGTTAGGAGTTTAATTACTATTTGAATGAAAAATTAAGGCTAAAACCCAGCTGGGTATTAACTCATCAAGACTTCTGACATACTGGCTTAATAAAGCTTCTTTTGTGTGTTTGTTTTTGTTTTTATGCCAGGGCTTCACGCTCTCCCTTGGGCTTTTTCACTCAAGGCTGATGCTCTACCACTTGAGCCACATCTTCATACCCAATATTTTGCCTGTTAGTTGGACAGAAGAATCTTTTGAATTTTTCTGCCTGGGCTGGCTTTGAACTACAAATCACAGATTCCTGAGGAGCTAGGATTACTTGTGTGAGTCAATAATGCCTGCTTTTTATCATTCAAATCATTTTAAATTTATCTTTTATTTTTATTTTTTGCCAAGTCCTGGGCCTTGAGCTCAGGGCCTGAGCACTGTCCTTGGGCTTTCTCAAGGCTAGAGGTCTACCACTTGAGGCTTTTTTTTCTATGTATGTGGTACTGAGGAATTGAACCCATGTCCTTGTGCATGCTAGGCAAGCACTCTACCACTAGGCCAAACTCCCAGCTATTTATTTATAATTTTAAAATGTCCTAGGTGCTAAGGATCAAACCCAGGGCCTTGACTATTCTCTTCTAGACAAACGCTTTATCCACTGAACTACATTGCCAGTCCTGTAAATTTTTATTTAAACCATTATGGTTTCAATAGTTCATCTTGTTTTTTGTTTATTTAACTCTACAATGGTTATAGAAAGGAGTTGTAATTGAACATGCCCATTTATGTATCCAGTGCATCTTGGTCAGAGTTGCCCTCCTATTCTTTTCCCTTCTCCCCCACCAGTCACATCTAGTTTTCTATTGTTGTTTCACACACATTGAGTATTATGACCGTATTCGTCCATTTCCTTTGTCCCATACACACATTCAAAACATAATTCAATTTTCTGATATTCATTTTGATAAACTATTCATTGTTCACAGTGTATGCAGCAGGAGTTGCACTCTTTGAGGTACTACACTTTAGTCAGATAGAATATATAGAGATATATAGATATGGAAGGGAGGTATATCTGTATCTATAGATAGAGACGTAAATAGAGATTGCTGTATGGGTTTACATAGAGTTGTATTTTGAGTCTAAAACCCACATATGAAGAAAATAAAACATGAGCCCCAGACCTGGTTTGATTCGCTCCATCTATATTCCAGACCTAGCCATTGGCCTACAGATGACCCAGTGGCTGAAAAAAGATTTCATTTTGTGTGAGTGTGTGTGTGTGTGTGTGTGTGTGTGTGTGTGCGTTTGTGTGTTTGTACATATGTATTACACATTTTCTTGATCCACTGGCCTATCAGAAGTCATTTGGGCCGTTTCATAACCTGGTGGTTATGAATTATGATGCAATGAACATGAGTGTGTGAACGTATATATTGTTGAACTCTTTTTGGATAAATGCCAAAGATTGGCATGATGGGTCATAAGACAGTTGTATGTTTTTAAGGAGTGTCTATACTAACTTCCATAGTGGTTGCACTAATTCACATTTCCACCCATAGTGTATTTTTGCTGACCAAATCCTCAATCAGCGTTTGTTGTTCATATTCTTTTTTCTTTTTTGCCAATCTTGGGGCTTGGACTCAGGGCCTGGGCACTGTCCCTGAGCTCTTTCTTGCTTAAGGCTAGCACTCTACCACTTTGAGCCACAGAACCACTTCGATTTTCTGCTGGTTAATCGGAGATGAGAGTCTCACGGACTTTCCTGCCCTGGCTGGCTTTGACATGTAATCTTCACATCTCAAATCTCTAGGATTATAGGTGTGAACCACCTGGCGTGTGTGTGTGTGTGTGTGTGTGTGTGTGTGTGTGTGTGTGTGTGCATTTTTTAAAGCTTGATGACATCAAATATTTGAGCCACTTACCTTGAGGAAGAAATCTCCAGCATTATGAATATATGCCATATTTTCAAACCGAAGATGCTCTTAACATTTAGCTCTTTGATCCATCTGGAAATTATTTTTGTACATGGTGTAAGAATGGGATTTAATTGTAATTGTTTTTCCACGGAGTTCAATTACCCTGGTAATATTTATTGAATAGCCCTGACTTTCCTCATCGATTTGTATGTCATGTTGGTCCTGGTTCAAGTTTCCACATAGGAAAGAGGAAAGGACCTCTTTCTGGATTCTCTTTTACATTCTTTTGGTCTCTTTGCCTTTTCCTGTGCCAATCCCAAACTGTCTCCTTCTTTTTCTCTCTATATATTCATGATATATTTAGTCAGGCATATTCCCCGCCCCCCCCCATCCTTCTTTAAATTTATCTTGGCTCTTCTTGAGTCTTTGTGATTCCATATCATTTTTTACGGTTCAATTGTCAAGTTCTAGGAAGATTCTTAGGGACTTTGCTTAGGAGGTGATTATATTTATGAAGCATTTTAGAGAGATGTTGACATCTTTACAATCCTTGAGGAGAGAACATGTTTTCCAATACCTTTATAGAATATTCCTTTATAGGAATATTCCTTTATAGGATATCTCTTCTCTATACTCCATTTTTAATTAAAATCTTTTGTTAACACTGAGTTTTTACATCGTATTTCAAATGTCAAACAAGTATTTAAGAAAAAATCTCTATATTCAATCACTGGCACATACATTTAAGAATGTAAAATGAAGCGAGTCTTTGTATGTCATAGATACATATCAATCTATGTAACATTATGTCTGTAGAGTATATATCCCATCATAGATTTTTATATCTATGTAGTTTTGTTTATATCTCAAGACCATGTCCATAACCTTGGGTACCTGAATATTAAGTCCTCGCTCTTGTACTGTTTGGATCTAATATCCACATATCAAGGAGACCATACACCCTTTGTTCCTTTGGTCTTGACATCTCACTCAACATAATTCGCTCTAGTTCCATGTACTTCCCAGTA
Source organism: Megascapheus bottae (assembly GCF_031878675.1). Classification (NCBI taxonomy): domain Eukaryota; kingdom Metazoa; phylum Chordata; class Mammalia; order Rodentia; family Geomyidae; genus Megascapheus; species Megascapheus bottae. Next base: position 953,625 of record NC_143510.1, read on the forward strand.
AATGCCATTATTTTATCTTGTCTGGTGGCTGTGTAGAATTCCATTGTGTGTGTGTGTGTGTGTGTGTGTGTGTGTGTGTGTGTGTGTGTATATATATATACATTTCCTGTATCCATTCATCTGCAGTAGGGCATCTGGATTGTTTCCATGGCCTGGCTATTGTGAATAGTGCAGAGATGAACATAGCTAAGCAGGTGTCCTTATCATATCCTGGGTTATGATGTTCAGAATAGATGTCCAGGAGTGGTATGGGGAGATCATAGGGAAGGCTTATTTTCAGTTTTTTGAGGAACCTCCAAACTGCCTTCCAGAGTGGTTGTACTAGGTTACATTCCCACTAGCAGTGCAGTAAGGTTCCTCTTTCTCTACATCCCAGCCAGCATTGGTTGTTTTCTGAGTTCAGAATGTTGGCCATTCTAACTGGGGTAAGGTAGTATCTCAGGGTTGTTTTTATTTGCATTTCCTTTATGACCATGGATGATGAGAATTTTCTCATATGTTTCTTTGCCATTTTTACCTCTTCCTCTGATAAGTGTCTCTTTAGTTCCCTTGCTCATTTAGCGATTGGTTTGTTGGGTTTGGGGAGATTAGTTTCTTGAGTTCCCTGTAGATATTGGATATTAAGTATTTGTCTGATGTATTATTGGTAAATATCTTTTCCCAGTTGGTTAGCTGTCTTTCTACTTTAGTAGCTATGCTTTTATCCGTGCAGAAACTTTTTATTTTTAGGTAGTTTCATTTGTCCAGTTTCTCTCCAATCGGTTGTGACCCTGGGACTCTGTTCAGGACGTTTTTGCCTGTGCCTATAAATTCCAGTGTCTCTCCTCCTCTATGGTGTAGCACTTTCAGAGTTTCAGGTCTGATACTGAGGTTTTTGATCCATTTTGAGTTAATGTTTGTTTATGGTGAAAGGCTAGGGTCAATTTTTAGTTTTCTGCATGTGGCTGCCCAGTTTTGCCAGCACCAATAATTGAATAGGCTGTGTTTGTTCTATTATATATCTCTGGCTCCTTTGTTGAATACAAGTTGACTATAGGTGTGTGGTTTTATTTCTGGATCTTCTATTCTATTCCATTGATCTTCTGGTCTATTTTTGTGCCAATACGATGCTGTTTTTGTTATTATGGCTCTATAGTAGAGTTTGAAGGCTGGTATTGTAATACCACCTGCATTGCTCTTTTTGTGTAGAATTGCTTTGGCTATTCTAGGTCTTTTGTTGTTCCATATGAATTTTTGGATTACTTTCATAAAGAATGATGCTGGAGCTGGGCACGGAGGCTCATGTCTATAATTCTAGCTACTCAGGAAGCTGAGATCTGAGGACTGCAGTTCAAAACCAGCCTGGGCACTAAAGTCCCTGAGACTCTTATCTCCAATTAACCACTAGAAAACAGGAAGTGGGGCTATGGCTCAAGAGATAAGGCGGTAGCCTTTAGCTGAAGAGCTCAGGGATATCACCGAGGCCCAGAGTTCAAGCTCCACAATAAGTAAGAAAGAAGGAAAGCAAGAAAGCAAGCAAGGAAGAAAGAAAGAAAGAAAGAAAGAAAGAAAGAAAGAAAGAAAGAAAGAAAGAAAGAAAGAATATCCTTGGACTGCATTGAAATTGTATATCAGTTTTGGCATAGAATCCATTTTTTATTTAAAAATATTTTACTTTCCTCAGTGGGGCTGTGGCTTAAGAAGTAGGGCATTAGCCTGAGCTGAATAGCTCAGGGACAGCGCCCAGGTTCAGAGTTCAAGTCTCATGACCCACAAAAAATTTTTTTACTTTCCTCATTTAGGTTTTAACCATTATTTATTAGACTTCTACTTTATTAGCTATTTTTTTAAATTTTATAGAGTTTTTAAATGTATAATCTCTTGAAGGCCAGTACTGTCATTTTTAAAAATGTTAATTAGATTCTAGTAAGCTTATGGGGGGCATTAACATTCACAGAGACAAAGTACTTGGGTAACCAGATGCTGTGCTGCACAGCTGTAATTCTTGTTACCCAGACTGGACACTCAGCTGAGGATCAGTCTCTAAACCAGCTTGGACAGAAAAGCATGTGAGACTCTTCTCTCCAATTAACTAGCATAAAGTCAAAAGTGGAAGTGTGGCTCAAGTGGTAGACCCCTCCTTTGAGTACAAAAGCCAAGCAAGAACATGAGGCCCTGAGTTCAAGACACAGTAGTGGTATGAAAAGAAAAATGTTCTTTGTTAACAATTGTATTGTTTAAGATGCCTTGGGCACAGAAATGGACACGTTGAATTCCAGTCTCATTGTAAAACTATGTGAAAATAAAGAAAACTTGCATTCCTTACAAATAATAACTGTTACATTGCTTCTCTTCTCAATTTACTCCCGTTCTTCCTGTAGTCAGATGAGGTCTTCATCAAAGATTCATTGATGCTTGTGGTGATATTCTTGTCTTGCTATTGGAAACTCTCTTACAATTTATCGTTAAGTGTGATATGTTTTAATTTTCATAGATACCTTTTATTCATTCATTCTTATGTCAGTTTTGTGGCTTAAATTCAGGACCTCAAGCTCTTACCTGGCATTTCCCATTAAGCTTAGTGCTCTACCTTGAGTCGAACCTCTAGTGTTGACTTTTGTGTGTATGTCGGATGTGGGGGGAGTCATGGGGCTTGAACGCTGGGCCTGGGCACTGTCCCTAAGCTCTTCAGCTCAAGGCTACTTAGTGCTCTACCACTTTGAGCACAGTGCCACATTCAGTTTTCTGGTGGATAATTGGAGATGAGTCTCATGGACTTTCATGCCTGGGTTGGCTTTGAACCTCTATCCTCAGATCTCACCTCCTGAGTAGCTAGGATTACAGATGTGAGCCATGTGCACTCAGCCTTTCTGAGGTCCTGTTTATACACACATTATTCTGGTTGGGCCCATGAGAGTGGCTTGGGACCTGACTACACAGACAGAAATAACACTGGCTGCCCTTCCCAGCCCCTTGTCAGCCAAAGGATTGAAAGGGGACTTCTTTAAGCAAGGAAGAACCCTGCTGGTTAGACTTCCTTTAAGCTAAGAGCTTATCTCTTTCCTGCTTTAAGATTCAAACTAACCTAGGGGAGGAACACAGGTACCAGGCCTAAGTGCCTTTGACTATATAAAAAAATGTTTATTGAATTGAACTCCAGGAAATGGAAACAAAAGGGTTGTTTTCCCCCTATGTTGCTGTCTTTGTTTTTTGTCTTGTTAATTGATCTGTCCTTGAGGGGAATAGGAGAAGGCACAGAAATGGAAAACAAATGAACAAATGCCGCAGTGGTACTTGGTAGATACAACTTGTGGGTTGGGATGGAAGAGAAAAACTGGGAAAGAAGCAGGGCAGGGGTGACATTGTCCAAAAAGAAATGAACTCTTTACCTGACTCATGTAACTCTAATCTCTTCTTGAGCCACAGCACCACTTCCAGCTCTTTCTGTGTATGTGGTACTGAGGAATCGAACCCACGGCTTCATGCATGCTGGGCAAGCACTTTACCACTGAGCCACATTTCCAACCCCAGAGCTTTTAGACTGAAGCTCTCTAGATCTGGCTGCCAACTGCTCATCTTGACACCTGACCACCTCCATAATCACACGAGCCTATTGGGGTTGTTGTTGTGTTGTTTATTCTGTTTTGTGCCCTGGAACTTGAACTCAGGACTTAGGCATTGTTCTTTGGTTTTCCTTTGCTCAAGGCTCCACCACCTTGAGCCACTGTTCCACTTCTGGTGTTTTGATGATAATTGTAGATAAGAGTCTCATGGCCTTTCCTGCAGGGCTGTCTTTGAACTCTGACCCTCAGATCTCAGTTTTCTGAGTAGCTAGGATTACAAGCATGAGCCTTGCAAGCCTATTAGTTTTAATAAACTGCTGTGTGTGTATGTGTGTGCTTGCGTATGTGTGTGTGTTTATGTGTACATGTGTGTGTTATGTATATGTATGTTGTGGGTGTGTATGTGTGCCAGTATTGGGACTTGAATTCAGGACGTCACACTTCCACGTGACTTTCCACTCAAGGATGGCACTCTACCACTTGAGCCACAGCTCCACTTGTGGCATTGTGCTAGAGTCTCCCAGAGTTTTCTGCCCAGGCTGTCTTCAAACCACGATCTTCAGATCTCAACCTCCTAAATAGCTGGGATTAGCGGCATCAGGCGCCTGCACTCAGCTAATAAACCTTGGACATGAGGAGCCCCAGTTCAATTTCATATGTGTTTGTTCATGTGTATTTTATCTGTGCTGCAGCTTAGTTTCCGTCACCTTGTATTCAGTCAGGATGAGCTCGCAAGATAGCTTTTCCGAAGCGTGCACGCCTCTTACTTGTTCTTCCCAATTGTGACTCCTTTTATTGTGGATTATTCAGACCCCAGACTAGAGAGGTTATTTAAAACCTATGGTAGATCAGGTCACACTTCTGAGCCAAGTTCTGGGTATCACACATAGAACACAAAGTACTCAGCCTGTGCTACCAGGGCTGCACACCTGGAAGTCCTAGTGACTTAGGAAGCGGAGATCTAGACTGAGGTTCAAAGCCCCCTGGGTAAAATGTCTGTGAGACTCTTATCTCCAGTCACCCACCAAAAAGCCAGAAACGGAGCTTTAGTGCAAATGGTAGCCAGGCTCTGGGGCGTGGTTCATGCCTGTAATCCTCACTACTCAGGAGACTGCGATCTGAGGATCAAGGTTCAAAGCCAGCATGGGTAGGAAAGTCTACAAGACTCCTATCTAAATTAACCACTAGAAAATCAGAAGTGGCACTGTGGCTCAAAGTAGTGCTAGCTTGGAGCAAAAGAGCTCAGCAACACCAGACCCTGAGTTCAAGCCCCAGGGCTGACAAAAATCGAGTCAAATCTCTATCCATTTGCAAAATGAGGCCCACACTAATACCATGCACATTTCAGACTCCATTTTCTAGAAGTGTAGGGTTTTCATTAAACTTCCTGTCTCTATTGGCCGTCTGCTGTGCAGGGTCATGCGATTATAGCAAATGCAGGATGTAAATTTATATCTTTGGCATGAAATGAAAAATAAAATGATCGGAAATCTGAAAATGTTTTTGCTTGTCTAACAACTTGATCTTAAAAGTACAGTACACTCTTAGAAAGGGAACAGGGTAGAATTAATGTCAATAGTCTAAACACTGGTTTGATCATCGGGCAGGTCTCCCATGAGAGGCAATGAGGTTAAAATTCATACTCACCAAAAACATAGTTAGATATTCCCATCCTCTGCCCACACATAATCTATGTGCTGGAACAGGCTGAATGCCAGGTCCTCAGACAATAAAAGCAACGTGGCTCAGGATCACATCATAGCTAGACCTTGAGTTCACTAATCCTAGTTAAACCCAGAAGGCAAAAAAACAGAGATTTAAATGTATATCCAGAGTCTTGAAGGAAAAATAGCAAGCAAGAAATTCATATAAACCAGCCCCTGGTACTCATCTAGTCTGCAAGTCTAGCTACTCAGGGGGCTGAGCTCTGAAAATCACAGCTTAAAGCCAGCCGATGAGACTTTTCTCTCCAACTGACCAGCAAAAAACCATAAGTGGAGGTGTGGTTCAGATGGTAGAGTACCTGCCTTAAGCCAACGAAGCTAAAGGAGACAGCGAGGCTCTGAGTTCAAGCCCCAGCAGAGGCACAAAAACAAACCAATCCAAGAAATATCAGGGCGGCTGAAAAGTAGCTGATGCTACAATCCTTGCCTTCAAAAAATGAGATTTGCATGGAGGTAGAAGGTGGAACAGAGATGATCCACATTTGTTACTTAAGGATTTTATTTCAAAGCAGATGGTTTTTAAATTCGTGGGAGCTGTGAACCTTCCTGGATTGAAATGTTACTTATAACTACAAATAAAAGCAAAGTTCTTTTGATTGGAATAAGAATGCTAATAACCCCATCTTAATTGTGGTAGGCCAGGGGGCAATGTTTTCCTAATCTCTATTATACATATACCTACTTTTGTTTTATACAACTAATCAAATCATTGGGATTAGCTCTATTTATACCAGTAGCCTCTGAATAGGAAGCTATTTCCTGCTGTGTGAGATAAAATAGTTATGCTAGGTCAGTGTTGGTGGCTCATGCCTCCATAGTGACTAACAGCTAAGCACTGAGGTTCAAAGCCAGGAAAGAAAGTCCATGAGACTCTTTATCAGCAGTGAATGAGCAAAAAGCAGGAAATGGAGCTGTGGCTCAAGTAGTAGAGCATTAGTCTTGAGCAAATAAGCTCAGGGACAGCACCTAGGTCCTGAGTTCAAGCCCCAGAACCTGCACAGGCAAAAAAGCCCTCAACTAAAAGTTCTAAACTCTATATGGAGTTACAAATCTGCTATCCCAGCTACTCCAGAGGTTGAGGCAGAAGGATTGTGAATTTGAGGCCAGTCAGGGCAACACAGAAAGATGACCTTGAAAATTAAACGGTGGCTGGGGTGTGGCCTAGCGATAGAGTGCTTGTCGAGCATGCATGAAACACTGGGTTCGGCTCCTCAGTACCACATACATAGGAAAAGTCAGAGGTGGTGCTATTCTTGAGAAGAAAGCTCAAAGAACAGTGCCCAGGATTGACCAAAAAAAAAAAATTAATTAATTTTTAAAAATCAAACAAAAAAGCCAGATAAGAACTGGAGGTGTGTCTCAAGTGGTTGAGTCTCAGTCTCGGGGGGAAAAGCCACGTTAGAGAGCCCCAGGATCTGTACAAATTAATTATTTTAAAAATGAAAAAAAAAGCAAATATGAACTAGAAAATAGAAGAGGTGGACAAAAGAAAGTACTGGAGGTTGGAAGTAGGTAAAATTCCCATAATATTCTAGAACTGATATCTGCATAATAAATAAGCCAGCTGGACCCTCCAAATCCATGCTTCTGGCTTTGGGTTTTCATTTCTGTGTTTGCACTGGGACTTAAACTCAGGGCTTCATGCTCTCCTTTGGTGTTTTCACTCAAGGTTGGTGTTCTAGGACTTAAACCGTAGTTCCACTTCTGGTTTTTGCTGGTTAATTGAAGCTAAACGTCTCACAGACTGCTGTGAATCATAACCCTTACTTCTCAGCCTCCTGAGTGGCTGGGCTCACAGGCCTGAGTACTTGATGGAAGGAACATTTTTTTCCACTCTTTCCTATGCTAGGGAGGCTTGCTCTACGTTGTCGACCAATCCTAAGTTCACACCATGTGGGAGAATGATTCCCGCTCTTCCCACCATATTCCTAGCTGGGAATTGGCCAGAAACTCATTCTATATTGCTTTGTGTGTGTGTGTCATGCTCATCAACATTTCCATTTGATCTTTGGAATCTGCGACATCCTAAAAGACAGCACCCAAATAACAGAGCAAATCAAAAGCAATTTGATATATTGGCAAAAGATGGAAATTGAAGCTGGCACATGTAGCTCACGCCATTAATCCTAGCAACATAGGAGGCTGAGATCTGAGGATCACAGTTCAAAGCCAGCTGGGGCACGAAAATCTGTGAGACTCTTTTCTCCAATGAACCACTAGAAAACTGGAAGTGGTTCTGTGGCTCAAAGTGGTAGAATGCTTGCCTTGAGCTGAAGAGCTTGGGGGTGGCTCCCAGGCTCTGAGTTCTAGGCCCATGACCTACAAAAAAAACCCCAAAATGTCTGTTTATTGATTTGCAAAGAGAGGTCCACTCACACTACACAAAGTTCAAGCCCTAGGACCAGAAAAAAAAAAAAAAAGATAGAGACTGAGTTCTAAATGGGAATAAAAAAAAAAAACCAAAACAAAACCTCTGGATTTGACAAAATAAACCATCATTTTGCTAGATTTTTCTTTTAATTGCTTGATATATAGAAACTACTCAACAAAAAATTTCAGGAACAAATCCTAGCTACTCAAGAGGCTAGTCTTGTGTGAAAAAAAAAAAAAAGAAGTAAAGGATAACACCCAAGCCCCAGGACAGCACACACAAAGCAAGTTTCAGGATTTGATTAGCATCCCAACATGTCATCTCTAGAATCATCTAAGGTCTGTTTCCTACTCAGCTCAACCCAACTCCACACTGATCACTTGATATGGGGCAAACGTTACTGTAAATAACTTCTTGGAGTGCATTCTGGCACTTTGTATAGATTCTATGGATTGATCTCGACAATACTCATGATTTTCCTAAAACATACCCATTTTATTCTATCCAGTCCGTTCTCCTCCTTTCTGTCTATTTAACTCAATATCTACTCTTTTCTTTGTGTCAGTCCTGGGGCTTGAACTTAGGGCCTAAGTGTTAACCCTGAGCTTCTTTTAGCTCCAAGCTAGTACTCCACTACTTGAGCCACAGCTTCACTTCTGGTTTTTTAAGCAATTTACTGGAGTTGTGTCTCACACTTTCCTGCCCCAGCTGGCTTTGAACTGCAATCCTCAGATCTCAGCCTGAGTAGCTGGGATTACAATTGTGAGCCACCAGCGCCTGGCTGAACACACCCTTGATATTTTCATCAAGAGCACAAAGATCACTTCAAGTCCAGAAGATACTCACCACCGTGGTCAAAAGGTCATCAGACATTAGCAATCGATGTTTGAAGGTCAAGTCCAAAGAAAACCTAGGGAAAGGCTTGGAACGAGCTTGAATATCTTTATCATCAGGGCTGGATCCACAGGGGAGAAGGCTATGGAGGAATGGAAAGGAGGGTTTTGCTTGCTTTGGCTGTAATCAATATGTTTTTACAATAAACAAATGGGTGGCCGTCAGACATGCACATTTGATGTTGAAGGAAAAAGCCGGTTTACACCAAATAAATCCCAGAAACAGTTCAAGAGCAGTTCATCGGAGGGAAAATATTGTCCCTTAACTCACCGGCAGAGGGAATGTCAGCTTTGCTTATCTTTTGTAGATGGGCCAACTGCCTCTCGAAGCCTGGGCTATTCTGTTGAAGCTGTCATGTACATTGGTCTTAAAAGTGAGTAACCTGAGGGTTGGGAGTGTGGCCTAGTGGTAGAGTGCTTGCCTAGCATGCAGGAAAGCCGGGGGTTCGATTCCTCTGTACTATATACACAGAAGAAGCTGGAAGTGGCGCGGGTAATCTAGTGGTACAGTGCTAGCCTTGAGCTGAAGAGCTCAGGGACAGCGCCTGGGTCCAGAGTTCAAGCTCCAGAACTGACAGAAAACAAAAACAAAAGTAACTAACCTGAGGTGCTTTAATTTCAGACATAGCAAACCTTGGCTAGTGTTGCCTTCTCAGAATCGTTCTCCCCTCCCCTCTCCTCTCCTCCCCTCCCCTCCTTTCTTTATGCCAGTAGGGGTCTTGAATTTCGGGCCTCCTGCTCTTACTTAGTTGCTGTTGTTGCTGTTCAAGGCTGAATGCCTAGCACTTGAGAAAGCACATCCACTTTGGGCTTTTTTTTTCCTTTCTGGTTATTTGAGGAAAGGGCCTCTTGAATTTGCCTGCTTGGGCTGCTCTGGAGCCCCGATCCTCAGCTCCCAGCCTCCTGAGCTGGATTTACAGATGTGACCATCAGTGCCTGGCTTCAGGAAGGGGTATTCGGAGAGCTGGTGGTCTTTCAGCCCGGAAACCAGCCCACTCTGAGTGCGAGTCCTCTTCCCCCGCCTTGCACCAGGCGATCACATCCTACGAATGTCTGAAACACAGCCAGGATGACGGGTGCTGTTGCTGCACAAATCACAGAATAGAATCGACTGATCTAAAGGCCATGATTTATGCACAACCCAGGCCTTTCCTTCACTTAAATGCCTTTTAAAATGCAGCCAATAGCCAGGCAGAGGCAACTCGTACTTGCCATCCTGGCCACTCGGGAGGCTGAGCTCTGAGGATTGTGTTCAAAGCCTCCTGGGCAGATAAGTCTGAGTGATCGATCTATCATCTACAGTTAACCAGCAAAAAGCCAAAAGAGGAAGTATGGCTTGAGTGGTAGAGTACCAACCTTGGAACAATTAAAACAAAAAAAGAGCACAAGGCCCTGAGTTCAAGCCCTAGTACTGAACAAATAAACAGATAAAGACCAGCAAAAACAATGAAGTAAGACTCTGAGGTAGAGGGCAATTAATTTCATTAAAATTTGTAAATATTTCCAGGTGTTTAAAAACTCTTGCTTTTTAAAACATGACAGGAATATTGCAAACTTATATTTATTATATTTTTACACACTTATAACATAAATATTTGTCATGGGTCTCCAAATCTCTGTGGGAAAATGAACATGTGTCTGAGCACTGTCCTAGGGCTTTCTCAAGGCTAGCACTCTACCACTTGAGCCACAGCACCACTTCTGGCCTTTTCCATGTAGGTGGTACCGAGGAATTGAACCCAGGTCTTCATGTATGCTAGGCAAGCACTCTACCACTAGGCCAAACTCCTGGCCCCTATACATTTCTTTTTAATCATGTTTTAAATGGTAGGGATAGGGGTTCTTTCTTTCCTTGTTTGTAAGATGTTAACCCCGGAATGGTGGAAGTCTAGAATAACGTCAAGATAAAGCAAGCAGGATTTGAGTTTTAACCCCATCCCTTACTGACCAGACAGATGTAACACTCCCTAACCCTCCATCCCTTCACCACTAAAATGAGGAGGACAGTAAGGCTTTTCAGCGAGGACAGAAGAAAGCAATAAGTTGAAATCATCAGGCTTTATAAGAATATAACTTGTCATTCTGAATGGTCTTTTACAACCCAGTGAAAACCGGTGACATCTAAGTTATCATTTATACCAATGGTGCAAGCGCCATTGGCTCACACCTAACTACTCAGAAGGCTGAGATCTGAGGATCTTGGTTCGAAGCCAGCCCAGGCAGAAAGTCTATAAGACACATCTTTCCAATAAACTAGCCAAAAAAAGCCAAAAGTGGTGCTGTGGCTCAAGTGGTAGAGCTAGCAAAAGAAGCTCAGGCACAGCACCCAGGCCTTGAGTTCAAACCCCAGGACTAAAGGGGGAAAAAAAATCATGATTGGTAATTTGGACATAAATACTCAGTTGAAGCCAAGACAGCTCTACTGAAAAGCATTCCAGGCAGCCAGCACTGGTGAGCACGCCTGTAATCTCAGCTACCCAGGAGCCTGAGATCTGAGGTACAAGGCTCAAAGCCAGCCAGGGCAGAAAAGCCCATGAGATTTCTATCTCCAGTTACCCAGCAAAAAAGCTGGAAGTAATAGTATAGCTCAAGTGGTATAGCATTAGCTTTGAGTGAAAAATCCAAGGAGCATGTGAGGTCCTGAGTTCAAGCCCCAGTACACACACACACACACCCCGACCAACATTAATGATGGCTATTTCAGCACACAAAAACACACCTTTCTTCAGGAAGCATCTCTGAGTGAAATCCAAGCACCTCCAGGTGGATTGTACTTAAAAGAACCTTAGATTCTAGAACAGTCTGCCAGTTAGAGCCATGCTAAAACTGGTAAACTCTAGCGGGATTGATTCTAAATCTCCAAACAGGAGAATTCGTGAACACGCATTCTACCTGGTAGTAGACATTTGATTACAAGAGAGCAAGACAAGGTGATATAAATTCATTAAAACTTGGGTCTGGAGCTGGGTGCAGTGGCTCACGCCTGTAATCCTAGATACTCAGGAGGCTGAGATCTGAGGATTGCAGTTCAAAGCCAGCCCAGGCACTAAAGTCCATGAGTCTCTTATCTCCAGTTAACCTCTAGAAAACAGGAAGTGGGGCTTGGCTCAAGGGTAGGGTGGTAGCCTTGAGCTGAAGAGCTCAGGGACAATGCCCAGGCCTAGGGTAGGGTAGCAGCCTTGAGCTGAATAGTTCAGGGACAGCACTCAGGCCCACAGTTCAAGTCCCATAACCCACAAAAACAAAACAAAACAATAACAATAACAACAACAACAAAAAACTTGGGTCTGAATCCTAGCTAGTCAAGAGGCTGAAATATGAGGATCAAGATTCCAAGCCAGCCAAGGCAGAAAAGTCTATGAGACTCTTACCTCAACTAACCACCGAAAAGCCAGACATGGAGTCACAGTTCAAATGGTAGAGAAGAGGCGGTGGAGTAAAAATGTTAAGGGCCTGAGTTCAAGCTCTAGTACCATGCACACATACACATCTGCACTGTCGTATAGCTTCATAGCATATGAAATTCCAACGAAATGGTATTTAAGTATAACAGTATGGAATAACAAGAGGAAACGATGGCTTTCAATATCCTGCTTTTCTGCTAGTCCTAGGACTTGAACTCAGAGCTTCTTGCTCTCCTATAACCTCTTCACTCAAGGCTGACTCGCTACCACTTGGGTCACAGATCTACTGTCTGGCTTCTTGCCGGCTAAGTGGAGATAATTGTCTCTCAGGTTTGTCTGCCTGAGCTGGCTTTGAACCATGATCCTCAGATCTCAGCCTCCTGTGTAGCCTGGAATACACGTGTGAGCCACCTATACCTGGCACATTTTCTTCTTCTTGACCAGAAAAGGGCTGGATGATTGCAGACAGTACCCCAAGTCTCTTCTGATGCCTAATTAGTGGGCCTGCAGCTAACTATTAAAATGTACTCAACATGCTCTTAATTTTATTTCTGAACTGAACCTTTCTGAAGTAGAAAAAAAAAGATCAGTTACCATCTTATTATTTTTTCATTCTCATTCACCTCTGAACTTCCTGGTTCAGTCTGAGGCCAAAGTCAAATTTGCCAAAACACCACGGGAAAGGCTGCTCTCATAGTATTTCTGGCTCACCAAAAATTTCTTGAGAAAGCCAGTTTCCATGAGATTTCAGTTCCAATTTTGTAGACCCAAGAAAACTCAAGATAGTTCAGATAAAGTTCAGATAAGCATTCCGAAATCCAATAACTTGTGCCAGATAAACCACGGAGTCATTTGACAGGTCTGCATCACTGCTTTAGAACAATAACAAAAACAAAAGTCAGCACAGAAATGCTGACCCAACGTGGGCAATTTTGAAGAAGCATGACGTAGTAGAAGCTGCTACTCAGAAATGCTTTGCTCTCTTGGCGTGTGCATGTGTGTGTGTGTGTATGTGTGTGTCTGTGTCTGTGTGTGTCTGTGCATGTGCTGGTACTAGGGTTTGAACTTGGCCTCGTGGCCTCAGGGCCTTGTACTCAAGACTGGTGATCTACCATTGGCTTTGGCTTTTGGGTGGTTAATTGGAAATAAGGGTCTCTGGGTTTTCCCGGCCTGGCTGACTTCAGACTTCACATCCTAGCCTCCTGAGTAATTAAAATTAGAGATGAGAACCACCAGTGCCTGGCTTAGTCTACCTAGTACAAAAATAAAAATAAAAATTCAAGTTATAAATAATAACACAGTGCCTTATTTTAGATATAAGATGAAGCTTAAATGAAGTAACCTAGCAACATCAAAGATGGAGCAATAGTTCGTCTGTGCAAAAGTACTGTGGTCACTGACACAAGCTACAACTTGGCTTGATAACACTTTGTCCACCTGTTTATCTTTATTAGCTCTGTTCTCTTCTGTTATCCCTTAAGGTTGGGCATGAGATCACCTTCAGTACTCAGCATTCATATTCCAGAAACATAATGAATCCCTGGCCCAAAGACTTGGAACTCTGTGAAATACAACAGGAAAGCATGGGAAAACAAGTAATTGCCATTTTCAAAATACAATGTAACTGTAACCTCTCTGTACATCACCTTCATAATAACGATTGTAATTTTTTAATTAAATACCCAGGCTCACACATGTAATCATTGCCCCTCAAGAAGCTGAGACGTGAGAATCCTGTTCTGAACTAGCTGCGGCAAGAAAGTCCCTGATTCTCTGATCTCCAACCAAGCACCAAAAAATCAAAAGTAGAGGGGTGGATTCAAGTGGTAAAGTGCTAGCCTTGAGCACAAAAGTACCCAGCCCTTGAGTTCAAGCCCCATGACCAAAAAAAACAAAAAAAATTCAGTTGTTAGAGCTCTGAGGAAACTCGAGATAGAATTCCACTTACAAAATGGGTTTTTTTTGTGTGTGTGTGTGGCTTATGCAAAACCTTATTATACTCAAGGACAGTCACGGGAGGAACTAGGCCAGTAGGGAAACTGACCATTTCTGCCCTTCAAAAGTTGAACATGATTATTGTCCCATTAAAGTTTTTACCAGTTCTCTCATCTCCCAGGAGAGTCTTGAGCATTAGCAAATCAAATCTGTATTTTCCTCACCCAGCATCAATCACCACTTGAAGTTAGGCAATAGGACAAATACAGGCTTGCCACACTGGTGTCTTTAGGAAGTGAGTTTTTAACTGAAGGTGGGTTTCAGTGAGCATTTCCACATGGGCCCCGCGCAGCTCTCAACTCACAGCCAGTGGGAGAAAGCTTTACAGGGCTGAACTCAATGGCTTAACAAAAGGAACGCCAGGAAGTTGAAACACGTGCTGTCTATTGGTGGCCACGTTTCAAGAGGAGTGGAGAGGGGCCGGGAGTTTGGCCTGGTGGTAGAGTGCTTGCCTCGCATGCACGAAGACCCGGGTTCGATTGCTCCATACCACATACATAGAAAAAAAAAAAGCCAGAAGTGGTGCTGTGGCTCGAGTGGTAGAGCTCTAGCCTTGAGAAAGCCCAAGGACAGTGCTCAGGCCCTGAGCTCAAGCCCGGGAGTGGCAACAAAAACAAAAGGAGTGGGGAGAGAGCTAGGTGGGCAAACTCACTAAGATTCAATGTGCAAGCTGGGCCCAGAGGCTCACTCCTGTAATCCTAGTTACTCAGGAGGCTGAGATCTGAGGATCACTGTTCAAAGCCAGCCTGGGCAGAAAATTCCCCATGGAACTCTTATCTCCAATTAATCACTCAAAAACAAAAACAGAAGTAGCACTGTGGCCCAAAGTGATAAAGCACTAGCCTTGAGTGAAAGAGCTCAGGGACAGCACCCAGACCTTGAGTTCAAGCCCCATGAGGGACCAAAACAACAACAACAAAACCAAAAGATGTAATGAATAAGCAAGGGACTGAGGGGAGGGTGGGGTGGGAGAGAAGGGGAGAAGGATGGAGAGGGGACATTGATCAAGATCACCAAGTGACATGTTGCCCCTTTTGCACAACTACTTAAAAATAATTTATAGGTGAAAAAAGAGCATTGTTTGAGCATAGGCAGCCATTTTGAGACATTTAGGTAAGAAAAATTGGATGAATTTTAGCAACTTAAACTACTCTACCTGCTTTTTTTGGTATTTCCAGACAAGCTGCTTACAAACTTGGGGTACGGATTCCTCAGTCGTTTTTCTGGTGCTTAATCACACTCACTAACTCACTCCTGCTCATACTTGAGAAACATAAGCCTGGTTTCCAAGTATGGGACTAGCTGTCTCTCCACCTTGTCTAAACTTCAAAATTCAGAAAATTGAAGAAATTTAATCTGGTCAGGCATTCTCCTTAACAGCTTCTCTAGAAAAGTGTAAATCATCAGCGATATGGTATTCATCCAAACTTTTCTTTGAATTCTGAAACTCATGTCTTTAGAGGGAAGACAATTATATCATAGTTAACATACTACAAAACTCCTCCCTGAATTCAGGGTGTGGTGGCTCACACCCATAATCCCAACTATTCAGGGTGCCCATCTGAGGATCAGGGTTTGAAGCCAACCCAGGCAGAAAAAAAAAATAAACCCCTAAGACCTGATTTGCAACTAATAGCAAAAATCTGGGCAGAAGGCACAACATAAATGGTAGAGCAGCAGCCATGAGTAGCATGAAGCCCTGAGTTCAAGCCCTAGTACTGGCCAAAAAAAGAAAAGAAAAAGAAGAGAGGGAAAGAGGGAGAGAAAAAGATGGGGGTGGGGAGAATGCAGGAAAGAAGAACTCTTCATATTCTTACACCTAGCAAAATAGAGGACATACTTTAAATCTAGGTCTGTTTAAATTAAAATTCAGTTACCTATTTAATGTGAAATTATTCTCCATGTGTATAATGCACTTTACCATTCTATAAACAATGAAAAGAGTAAACGTTAAACTGATGAAAACTAACAATGTATGTGTAATAAGCCAGGCACAATAATGCAATTTAACACCAGCAAGCTGTCTTTTTTCCATTCTCTGTTTAAACCAGTGAAGACACTCCTCAAATGGTTTCAATACGGGATATCTACATGCAGATCAGACATCTCACTTGTTATCAGATTAGGTCAATTTACTTGTAAGACCCCCAAAACTCTGAAATATACTATATTGAAAAGAGGAACTATTTTACCAATCAGTGCTCACAATCCATCTTCACTAATTGCTACAGTCATGGCTCGTGTATCCACCGCCCTGGAGGAGCAAACAGTCCACCTCCAGGAGCAGGCCTCTGCTCCACTTAGATCAAGCGGATGTGATGGGAGCGTTCTGATCTCTTGTTACTCTTTTCTAAAAAGTCAGAGGGAAAACTTGTAAAACCACAGAGATTGGGTAAAAGCGGGAAAGGTTACAACACACCATTTTTCCTTTTTTTTCTTTTTGTACTGGTATTAGGACTTGAACTCAGAGCCTGGATGCTGTCTCTTACATTTTCTTTTTTCCTTAAAGATGATGCTTTGGGCCAGGAGTTTGGTCTAGTGGTGGAGTATTTGCCTGGCATGCACCAAGACGCAGGTTCGATTCCTCAGTACCACCTACACAGAAGTGGTGCTGTGGCTCAAGTGGTAGAGCTCTAGCTTTGAGAAAGCCCAAGACAGTGCTCAGGCCCTGAGTTCAGACCCTGACTGGCAAAAAAACAAACAAAATGATGTTCTACCACTCTACCACTTGAACCACATCTCCACTCATGGCTTTTTTGAGGGTTAACTGGAAATAAGTCTTGTGGAACTTTTCTGCCCTGGCTGGCTTTGAACTTCAGTTCTCAGATCTCAACCTCCTAAATAGCTAGGATTACAGGGCAGAGCCACCACGCTCAGCTCTCATCTACCAGTTCTATTTGTCTGATTATTTGTGAGCTTGGTTTGGGACTAGTGCTGTAGGCTAGGCTATTTTCAAACTCACATTCACTGATCTTCCTTCCTTCCTTCCTTCCTTCTTTTTTCTTTTTTTGTGCCGCTCATGGAGCTTGAACTCAGGGTCTGGCATTTTTGCTCAAAGCTGACACTCCACCTACAGTTCTGGCCTTTTCCTGTTTAGTTGTACATAAGAGCTTCAGAGACTTTCCTTTCTAGGCTGGCTTTGAATCTTGATCTTCGGACATCAGCCTCCTGAGTAGCTAACATTACAGGTGTGAGCCACCAGCACCTAGCTTCTCCTTTAGTTTTTTTATCTTTTTTGGTTGGTCATGGGGCTTGAACTCTGAACCTATGTGCTGTCCCTAAGCTCTTCAGCTGAAGGCTGAGCCACAGTGCCACTTCCTATTTTCTCATGGTCAATGAGTCTCATGGACATTCATGCTCAACCTAGCTTTGAACTGCGATCCTCAGATCTCAGCCTCCTGTGTAGCTAAGATTACAGGCATGAACCACCAGCTCCTGGCAGTTTCAGCTTTCTTAATGCTAGAATTACAGGTCTGTGCCACCATACTTGGTTCTAATGACTTTAAAAGCTGTTTTCAATTTATCTGCTAAGTCTTTCATGTGAGATTTATACTCTGAATAACTATATTTATCTTTTTTTAAAAAATCAATTTTAATTTATTGAAGGAAAGCAAATTATTTTAGTACCATTTACATTTTAGAGAACTTTTTTCAAATAAGATAATTATTCTTTTCCTTTAGTTTATATACACAATAGGGATTAAAGGAAAAGAAATGCCAGTCTATTTTGTCAGAAGTATTATTAAAATAATTACTAATTACTCTAAAACGGATTCTGTTGATGAACAGGAAATACAATTGTCATGCAGTAAGTTGGAAAATCACTTTGTGTACCAGGAGGTTAATTCCATTGCATTAAAATTAATCTTCTTGGAAGTTCTCTTAAGAGTTGACAAAATAATTGTGTTATAGCTGAATTCATAACATTATCTACCTAAAACAGGCTTCATTATTTTCAGATGTGAATATTTACTTTTTCTAAGCATGCATTAGAGAGATTAAGTTAATTAAATTAATTATTAGTTAAAATAGTCGTTCAATGGGAATAATAGCAGTGAGCATTCTTTGGAAAGTCAATGGAGGAGTGCTATGTTAACTGGAAAAGATAGTCCAGATACTCTGTCTTTTCTTTTCTGTTGGTCCCAGTACTGGGTCTTGAACTCAGGGCCTAGACACTGTTCATGGGCAATTTTACACAAGGCTGGCACTCTGCCAATTGAGCCACAGTTCCACTTCTGGTTTTTGTTTGTTTGTTTGTTTGTTGTTTTTGGTTTTGTTTTTTTTTTTTTTTACTAGTTCCTACGATATAAGACCCTTTTCTGCCTGGACTGGCTTCGAACTCTGCTTTTCAGATCTCCTGAGTCGACAAAACTGCAGGTGTAAATAAACCACTAGCAGAGATGTTATTTTGTTCTAAGAGTCCTTGTGTCTACCTCAAACCACCAAGATGCACAAACACTAACAATACAGCAAGCAACCAGTTTGGATGGGCTATAGTGGTCAGAGGTATATTTATTTTACTCCTTTATAAAGTTTATGTGTCATCCTCCACAGAGGATAAATTGCTTTTCCAAGGAAAGTCTAAAGCAGTTCACGTGTGCGGATCAATGGCCAAAGTCCCCTGGGTAGAGCCCAGTCGCTGTCTCACTCTCCTGTGGCTCTCTGTGTACTCTGAATAGCTGATAATCTCAAAGCCAAGCCATGTGCCCCTGAACACCCAGAAGAAACTAACGAGTAAGAGTTGAAGGACCAAAATAAAAACTCCTATTGAAGAGGGAAAAAAAACTGAGGCCAGACACTGTGGCTCCCAACTGTAATGTGCCTTTCAGGAGGCTGAGATGTGAGGATCAAAGTCTAAAGCCAGCAGAACAGGAAAATCTATGGGAATCTTGTCTCCACTAAACCACCAAAAAGCCGGAAATGAAGCTGTGGCTCAAGTGGTGAATGCTAGCATTGAGTGAAAAAGCTCAGAGGGGCCAGGAGTTTGGCCTAGTGGTTAAAGTGCTTGCCTAGCATGCATGGAGACCTGGGTTTGATTCCTCGGTACCACATACATAGAAAAAAGCTGGAAGTGGTGCTGAGGCTCAAGTGGTAGAGCTCTAGCCTTGAGAAAGCTCAAAGACAGCGCTCAGGCCCTGAGCTCAAGCCCAGGACTGGTAAAAAAAAAAAAAAAAAAAAAAAAGAAAGAAAGAAAAGAAAAAGAAAAAGAAAAAGCTAAGAGAGAACATGAGGCCCTGAATTGAAGCCCTAGTACTACCCCCCCCACACACATACATACACAGAAAATGAGAAGCTGTATGCTTCTCAATTGATTTAAAATAAATAAAAGTTTTCTTCTGGAAAGAGATTATGGAAATGCCCTCCTCCAGTGGTGGAGAAAGCCTTTGGTTCAGTCTGTCCAGCTCTCTGGAAGAACTGCTTTTGTTCATTCTCTTCCATGACCACATCTAAAGCAGATACTGGCCAAGTACCAGTGGCTTACGCCTGTCAGCCCAGCCACTCAGGGGGCTGAGATCTGAGGATTCTAGTCTGATGCCAGCCCAAGAAGGAAAACCCATGAGATTCCTATCTCCAAGTAACCACCATAAAAGGCAGAAGTGATGCTGTGCAGCTAATGGTAGGGCACTAACCTTGAGCACAAAAAGCTCAGGGACAGCCCCTGGGCCCCGAGTTCAAGCCCCAGGTCTGGCACCAAGACAAACAAAGAAATAAAACAACGACAACAATCCCCCCAAAAAAACCTAAAATAAAAATAAATCAGATACAGGAAAGAATTTCTTGGAGAAAGCTGTCATCACTAGCTCTGTGTGCTTCTTTCTGATTTCAATTTATGGCTCAAGAGATGAGCTGATGGGTCCCAGGCTTTCACCGCCCAATTTGCTGCCCTCGCCGGCAAGACTGTTCCTTCTTTTTAAAAATGTCTTCCAGGCTATTTGTTTCTACTCAGTTCCATGTGTGGGTAATAAATCACAGCCAAGGCTCTGGTCTTGATATAGATTTTGAAACTATGGGTTCTGGTCTTTATAAGGACTTAAGTGTCCCTCAATTCCCAAAGGAAAATTTCCCTCACTATTCTGTTCCTTGTTGACAAGAAAGTGAAAACCCCAGCCCACGCTTCTGTGCAACAATCCTGGTGGATGACAGACTCTGTCCTAGCCGCTGACCCTGGCTTCTGGCTCTGCAGTCACCCACAAAGCTATGCCCAGGCCCAAAGGCTGTGCCAGCTCAGGGAAATCATCCTTCTCCAGCTGGAGTGCTGGGTTCAGGCCTGTCATCCTAGCTACTCAGGAAGCTGAGATGTGAGAACTCCAGTTTCAAGCCAGCCCAGGCAGGAAAGGCCATATAACTACAGAAAATGGCAGAAGTGGTGCTGCGGCTCAAGTGGCAGAGCACTAGTCTTGAACAAAAAGAAACTCAGGGAAAGCACTAAGGCCCAGAGTTCGAACCCCAAGAATGGAAGGGGGGGAGAGATCATTCTTCCAGTTCAAGTGTGTGTGTGTGTTGTGCGTGCGTGCGTGTGTGTGTGTGTGTGCGTGCGTGCGTGTGTGTGTGCGTGTGTGTGTGTGTGTGTGTGTGTGTGTGCGTGCGTGCTATTATTGAGAGGTGAGCCCTGAGGCCTACATGCTGTTTCTTGGCTTTAAAAATTTTTTTTTTGCTTAAAGCTAACTACCACTTGAGCCACAGCTCCACTTCTGGCCTATTGCTTGCTAGTTAATTGGAGATAAGAATCTCATTAACAAACCGGGTGGCTGTGGCTCTCGCTTGTAATTCTAGCTGCACAGGAGGCTGAGATCTAAGAATCCTGGTTCAAAGCCAGCCCAGGCACTATAAAGTCTGTGAGACTCTTATCTCCAGTCAACCTCCAGAAACCTGGAAGTGGCACTGTGGCTAAAGTGGTAGAGCACTAGCCTTAAGCTGAAGAGCTCAGGGACAATGCCAGGCCCAGAATTCAGGCCCCACAACTGAAAAACAACAACAACAACAAACTTCATTAACTTTTCTACCTGGGCTGGCCTCAAACTGTGATCCTCAGATCTCAGCCTCCGGAGTAGCTAGGATTGCACTCGTGAGACCTGCTTCCAGTTCAATTCTTTAGCAAAATCTATCTCCTCTCACTAACTTCCAAGTTACAAAATAAACATGATAATGCCCTCTGGAAGATCATTCGTGAAATCACCCATGGAGCCAGTATTGCATTTAAAACTCTAGGAAAGAAGTTTTACCACTTCATTTTCCAATTTTCCTAGACTTTAAAGAAGTAGCTATATCTTTCTAGGACTAATTTCTCCATCTGTAGAAGAATTTGTCCAGACAATGGTGGCTTATGTTAGGAGTTCTAGCTACTCAGGAGTCTAAGGTCTGAGGATCTCTGTTCTGAGATAGCCTGAGTAGAAATGTGTTTGAGCCAGAAAAGGCCAGAGTAGAGCTGTGGATCCCAGGGTAGAGCACTAGAGTTTAGTAAAAGTGCTGAGGGAGAATGTGAGGCTCTGAGTTCAAGCCTCAGTACTGACACACACCAGAACAAAAATGATGATGATGATGATGATGATGATGATGATGATGATGATGATGATGATAGTAAAGCGAACATTTAGGCATTGCTCTAAGCACTTTAATCTATATGGTTAAAGTTCTAATAAACTTTAAAGGCAAGTCCCCATTGCGCAGATAAAGAAATTGAAAGGTAAATGGCAGGTAGCTTGCCTATAATCCTCGCAATTCACAGGCTGTGATCTGTGTCGTAGTTCAAAACCAGTTGGGGTAGACAAATCCATGAGATTTGAATTTCCAACTAATGAACAAAAAGCCACAAGACGAGGTATTGCTGAAGTGGTAGAGCACCAGCCTTGAACAAAAAAGCCAAATGAGATCAGAGTTCTTAGTTGAAGTCCTAATGTGAGCTCATGCATGCAAACACACACACACACACACACACACACACAACCAATGATTTGGAAGATAAGGCTTAGATCTATCATAGGAACTGGATAATAAGTGATAATAATTATCATTATGTTTTTCCTTTATTACATACTATGGGTGTAATGAACCAGTCCCAAGAAAATGAGAACCAAATCGCTCCGTACAAATTGGAGCATGTGCACCCCCATTCTACCCTCAGTACCCTCAACCAGCCGGCAGAGATCCTCAGAACCACATATCATCCCTGTCTCTAGAGAGAGGCAAAGTGGATCCAGCAAGAGTTGGTCTCCCATTAGGTTTAGTCCTATGAAGATGGTGCCAATGGACCCCCCAAAATTAGAGAGGCTGAGAATGAGCTGAAGTGTCCCGATTTTCCTTGACAAGTTCCTAATGCTGCATTTGGACTGAGTATACCACTGGAGGAAGTCTGAATTTGCCCTCCTTCTGGTGGTAATATGCCAAAATGAGATCGTTGGCCTGAGCATGTCCCGCCATGAATGCAAGTTGACTGCAGCAGTGGACATTCTGATCTGAGTCTCCTGTCCCTGGACGGTATTAGAAGAATTAGAACCAGGCAGGGTTACCTACAGCGTAATCTGAATTAAGAAGCAAAGCAATTACATGAAAGTCTTCACTCCGGAGTGGAATTAGACTCACTCTTAGCTTGACGTTACTAGCTGGCTAAAAGCACACGGCAGTTTCTTACATGCCTGAGAAAAGAAAAAATTAGGACTCATTTAATTTTTCCAGATTAGGAGACACTGTGCTGAGAACAGCAGACACTCAAAGCTGAGGCACCTTGCATTAGCATCCAACGAAAGGTTGCCGGGGTGTGCGTGTGCGCGCGTGTGTGTGCGTGTGTGCGCGTGTGTGCGTGCGCGTGTGTGCGTGTGCGTGTGTGCGTGTGCGCGCGCGTGTGTGCGCGCGTGCGTGTGTGCACGTGTGTGTGCGTGTGTGCGCTCGTGTGCGTGTGTGCGTGCGTGTGCGTGTGTGCGTGTGCATACGTGCGTGCACGTGTGTGCGTGTGCATGTTTGTGTGCGTGTGTGTGTGCGCGTGTGCGCGTGTGCGTGTGTGCGCTGGTCCTGGGTCTAGAGCTCCGGGTGTGAGGAATGTCCACCCCACTGAGCCACAGCGCCACTTCAGGTTTCTGGTGGTTCCCGGCTGGCTTTGAGCCCTGATCCTCGGATCTCAGTGTCTGGGTAGCTGGGATGGCAGGCGTGAGCCACCGGGCGCCGCTTGTTCCTTTTTGTTCTGGGTGGATAGCTACGGAGATGGTGGGGGCGGGCATGAAGGCCAAAATACAAGATCATCAAGGAACTTCCTTCCTCTACTCGCCTCATGTGGGGGGGAACAAGCTGGACTCCAAGCGTCGCCGTGGGGATTCTTCAGGGTTTTCTTCTGCGCCCAGCTGCCCACGGGCCGCGCCTGCGCAGAGGCCCCGCGGCCCAGGTTCCCAGGCCTCGCGGCCCAGGTTCCCAGGCCTGAGCCAGGCTGCCCACAGGCCGCGCCTGCGCAGAGGCCCCGCGGCCCAGGTTCCCAGGCCTGAGCCAGGCTGCCCACAGGCCGCGCCTGCGCAGAGGTCCCGCGGCCCAGGTTCCCAGGCCTGAGCCCGGCTGCCCACAGGCCGCGCCTGCGCAGAGGTCCCGCGGCCCAGGTTCCCAGGCCTGAGCCAGGCTGCCCACGGGCCGCGCCTGCGCAGAGGTCCAGCGGCCCGGGTTCCCAGGCCTAAGCCAGGCTACCCACAGGCCGCGCCTGCGCAGAGACCCCCGCGGCCCAGGTTAACCGGCCAGCGCCAGGCTGCAGGAGGAGCTGCGCCTGCGCAGAGACCCCCCGGCCCAGGTTAACCGGCCAGCGCCAGGCTGCAGGAGGAGCCGCGCCTGCGCAGAGGCCATGCGGCATTGCACAGCTCCTCAGACCCAGTCGTGCAGATGGGCCTACAGGCGATGGCTGCTGCTGTCTGTCTGCTCGCTCTCTTCCTCCTCCTCTCCTCCTTTTCCCCCGCCTTCCCCCACACTATTTCAATGCGCAGATACTAAGTTTTGTTTTGTTTTTAAATTCCTCTAGCACTCTGGAAAATTCAAGACTTGATTCAAATACAAGTAGTGCAGGTAAGGGGTGGGGGGGGGCATCCCAGCTGCTCAGGAGCCGAGGTCTGGAGGCTGGGCTCGGTCCGCCTGGGAAGGCCGACCCGGGGGGCTCTCAGGCCCTGTGGCCGCAGGTGGAGCCGGCCCCAGCGGTCGAGCTCCGGGACAGCGTGCAGGCCCCGAGGGGCGCGCGGGGTTCGGGGCCCTACCTGGTGGCGCGGGCCTCCACCCAGCGCAGGTTTCCAGAGGATTTCAAAACTAAACACTGCCTGGCTTGCCCCCCTCGAGGCTGAGTCCAGACACCACAATCTCTCCATCAGGAACAGACTTCCTGTCTGCTATTGTTTTTTTTATGTGCCCAATTAAGTGCAGGTTCGGGGCTGCTTCTTTAACATAACTACAGTGTTTTTCCCCCAGAAGGGGGAAATGAACTTAAAAAAACCAAACAAGAAGGAAGTCTGACAAGAAGATGGTCTGATAAGAGCTAATAGATTTTTCTCATTTTATACCTGATATCTTCTAACCTGAATGAAACTACCTGTAGCAAAACAACTTTGTTTTTTATTTACTTGTTTACTCAAATATTCATTTATTCATTTCTTTTGGGGGGGGGGCAGTCCTGGAGCTTGAACTCCAAGCCTTGGCATTACTCCTGAGCTTTTCTGCTCAAGGCTAGCACTTTATCATTTGAGCCACAGCTCTACTTTTGGCTTGTTGGTGCTTATTGGAGATAGAAGTCTCAAGGACTCTCCTGCATGGACTGGCTTCACACTGCAATCCTCAGACAGCCTCCTCAACAGCTACAATTACAGGTGTGAATCACGGGCCACCAGACATAATAGAAATTTTAGTTACTTGTGTAACATGTGTGGCAGTTCCCCATTTCAAAGAAATTTACACTCAATAAGGTAAGAAAATTTCCAGGCCTTATAGACTACAAAATGAAATGAAATGAAACAAAATAATAAAATAAAAATAAGTGGAAATGAAATAAAATAGGAGAACATCAAGGCAAGGTAAGTAGTTCACTCAGGATATCTGAGAATTAAAAATCAAAGTTAATGGAAATTCTTTGATTAAAAAAAAAAGAAGAAACAAGAGTTAGATGACGTGGTTCAAAAGAAATCAGAGTCACTTTAAAATTTATTTGCCAAACTAACAACAAATCTGAATATGTGAAGTCTAAAAATAAGTTCATAGATTTTTCTTCACTTTAGTGCCATATTGGATGCACATCCGGGCCCATCCTGGCTTAAAGCTAGAAGTCAAAATTTTAGAACTCTGTGAGAAAAACTTACTTACATTAAAGTCTTAGTAAAATGTTCACCTCAGAAAGGCCCCAAAGTCTGAATCAGTTGATACATCCTCCTTAAATCTGACTAGAAGGAGTATGAAATCTGAGGTCAATGTTCCTTTAGTCATAGTGCCTGTTGTCCTAGCTTCTCAGAAGGCTGAGATCTGAGAGTCATGCTTTGAAAGTCCCTGAGACTCTTACCTCCAATGAACCAGCTAAAAAGCATATCTGGAGGTGTGGCTCGGGAGGTAGAGCACCAGCCTACCAGCTTGGAAAGACCCAAGCAAGAGCTTGAGATCCTGAGATCAAGCAGAGAGAGAGAGAGGGAGAGAGAGAGAGAGAGAGTTCATTTTTTATTGCATGTGAATTATATGTGAATCCATGATGCTTTATCTCATGTCAATTGTCAATTCATGATTCAGTGTAAACCCTGCTTTGGCCTGATTGGAATGAAGTGCTGGGAACATGAGGTCAGCTGGTTGAACCTCACCACCCCCCTCTCAGGAGGATGTGGGCTTCGGGAACCACAGCCCTGGTGTGCAGACAGTCCCCTCCTAATGGGGCCAATTTTGACTAATGCATAGTCCAAGAATAATACTTGACCCAAATTGAATGCAATTCTCTTGGACATACTCTAATTTTCTATGACAGTGAGCAGAGGCTAAATTCGGTGAAAGGATTAGTTTTCTTCAAAGCTGAGGTTGGCCAAAATTTGTGTTTTTTTAAAATTTCTCCCTGATCCCTAGCTGTCTCGTTTGGAATGATGGCAGATCATGACCAGCGTGCTGGCATCTGTCCTCTGCCACACTTCACTATTTCTTTTCACTACTTTTCTTTACCCTCCCCTAAGATAGGTGTGTCTGGTACAGAAGGGAAATGTTCCCACATGGAAGAATTATTAAGAAGAAATGAGTTAAGAGAGCCTTGAAACTTGGCAGCTAATATTTCATAGATACAGTAAACTTCCCCTGACAACAATATACAAGCCATTTGAAGATAGACACTGGAGACTCACATCTGTAAGCCTAGCTACTCAGGAAGCTGAGATCTGAAGATTGCAATGCTAAGTTAGCCTGCTGGAACAGAAAATCTGAGAAACTCTTATCTCCAATTAGTCACCAAAAACCTAGGGATGGAGCTGTGGCTCAAATAGTAGAGCTCCAGCCTTGAGTAATAAAGCTCAGGAACAGGACCCGGGCCTGAGTTCAAGCTTCAATATTAGTGCAAAAATTAAAAAAAAAAGAAAATGTTGATGTCCAAAGCTTGGGAAATGTAGGAAATGTAGCAAACATCAAACTAATAGAGAAATTTTAAATATATGGGATCACATGACATTACTGAAAAATTACAAATTCAGCAATAGAAACCAAAGTGGATGAAAAAAGCAAGCCACAGGTCGAATGCACATATTATATTTGCTTCAGCTGTCAGGATAAAACACTAGTGAGAAAGATGTCTCTATTTACATAGAAACTGAGATCTGCTAAGTATTTTCCACTGACTTGAAGTTATGTATCATTATGCAAACATAACTTCTACCACCCTTGAAGAATGATACATTTTGTCTTATTTTCTTATTTATTTATTTTTTGGTACCAGTATCAGGGCTTGAACTCAAGGACTGTGCTCTCACTTGGCCTTTTCCCTTAAGGCTGGTATCTACCACTTTAGCCATGACTCCACTTCCATCTTTTTGTTAATTGGTGATAAGAGGCTCCTGGGTTTTTCTACCATGATTCTCAGATTTCAGCCTCCTGAATAGCTAGGAAATTTATACATGTGAGTCACCAGCGCTAGGACACATATTTATTTATCTTGTTACTGATACCTATCAACAGAGCATGTCTGCCTAGAAAAGATTCACAGGAGATTATTTCTGGAAGACAATGGCATCTCAGAAGGATGGATTGTAGATCTTTGCAGATCCTCACAAAGGCAACCTGAGCATAAGGCCTAAAGTAGAGACAGCCACTAGTGAAAATTGATAAGAAAATGTATTGGAAACTATTATATGCAGATTCAGTAGGTTTGGATTCTATTTCCCCCCGCCCCCCCCCCCCAAAAAAGCTCACTACGTGTTTTTCCTTGCCATTGTCAGGGTCATAGCCATATCTACAAAGGCTCTGAAAGAAATCTTTACATTTTAAGGACATCCTCATGATGTTGTGGAGACCTTGCCATATTTTCAACTTTATATTCTTATTAGTCCTTGCTTCCCAGATGTGAGCACAAAGCAGGTATCTATTCTCTTCCCTCTTGTGTTTCATCTTTACCTTTGTAGAGTTAATGCAAGGACCAGAACTCCGACTCTTGATTGGCTTATGAATTTAATCCCAGCTACTCAAGATGCTGAGACCGGAGGATCATGGTTCAAAGCCAGCCTGGGTAGAAAAGTCTGTGAGACTCTTATCTCCAATTAACCAGCTAAAAGCTGGAAGTAGAGCTGTGAGTTAAGGGGTAGAGTACAAGTCTCAAACAGAAAAGCTCAGGGACAGCACCCGGACCCTGAGTTGAAGCCCCAGACCCGGCACCAAAAGAAAATGAAAAACAAGGAGAAAAAAACCGAGTTGAACCTAAGGCTAACATGTCAATTATGTCAGAGAGACAAAAATTGAAAGAGGAGAGAGCAAAATGGGCATGAACCCTAAATCAGCACATGGAAGGCACAGGCCCCAGGCTTGTATTATCAGCTGCTACTCAGAGAGGGCCAAGCTTCAGCTGGCTTAGAAGAAAACTGAAACAACACATTAATCTCACGTCCTTTGATAATTTTTCCTGGATAGATTTTGATTTGATATTTCTGACAACAGCCAAAGAAAAAGTCTTACAAGACAGACATAATAAAAACAGCTGATCATCCATAATCACTGAGTATAAGCTCTCCTGTCTTTCCCAGCTCAAAAGAGCACCTCATCTGGACACTGTAGCTACTCAGGAGACTGAGATCTGGGGTCTGCGGTTTAAATCCAGCCCAGGTAAGAAAGACTCTTATCCCCCAATGAACCAGCAAAAAGCTGGAAGTAGAGCTGTGGCTCAAATAGTAGAAAGCCAGCCTTGAGCAAAAATAGCTCTGGGGCAGTTCTCTGACAGTTCAAGCCTCATGATAAAAATAAAGGGACCAGGAGTTTGGCCTAGTGATAAGGTGTTTGCCTAGCATGCACAAAGACCCGGGTTTGATTCCTCCATACCACATACGCAGAAAAAGCCCAAAGTGGTGCTGTGGCTCAAGTGGTAGAATGCTAGCCTTGAGGAAAACCCAAAGACGGTGCTCAGGCCCTGAGTTCATGCCCCAGATCTGGCAAAAATAAATAAATAAAAATAAACAAATAAAAAATAAATTTATTTACCATCAAAACTGTATTGTTAGAGAAAATGGAGAGATTAATGACATCATCAAGGGCTTGAATGGTAGCAGAATGGCCAAGTCCAGTACCTCTTCACTCCAACAGTCTCTTGATTCTGTGCATAAGAAGAATGGATTTTCCAGGGGCCAGTGGCTCACACCTGTAATCCTAGCTGAGATCAAAGGATCCCAGTTTTAAACCAGCCCTGGCAGAAAGACTTAGGCTAAGAGACTCTTAGCTCCAGTTAACCACCCAAAAGTCAGAAGTATAGCAATGACTCAAAGAGTAGAGCATCAGCCTTGAATTAAAAAAAATAAGAGCTGGACAGAGACCCTGAATTCCTTGAGCTTAAGCCCCAGTACTGGTGTACATGGGTACACACACACACACACTGAAGAATGGGTTGACAGTTCAGGGTGCTAAATTCAATAAGTTCACAACTCAAGTTTCAGTTGTCACAGATGTATTTTCTTAGCTGGAACAAATCAGCATATCTCCCAATACCCCAGAGGCAGTTATTAATCCTACAACTATTTGATACCTGCTAGTTAAAACATCAGAAACTTTATGCTTTCCTCGTGAAAGGCTACTAAAGCACACTCACTGTTCTACCAGTGCTTTTGTGCTGGTACTGTGGCTTAAACTCATGGTGTCAAGCTCTCATGTGGCTTTTCCACTCAAGGTTGATTCTCTAACACTTAAGTTGCATCTCTAATGCCAGCTTTTTGCTGTACATTGGAGATAAGAGACTCTCAAGCTGTTGTGTCTTGGCTGGCTTTGCACCAGAATCCTCAAATCTCAGCCTCTTGAGTAGCTCAGATTACAGGAAGGAGCCACCAGAACCCAGCAGAATTTTTCTGCTGGATCAGATTCTACTAGACTAGTTTTTAAATTATGTTATGTGTGCTTTTAGAATGGTATCCAAGAAATAATTGTCAATCCTATTGATGTGAAGTGTTCCTGCTGTTTTCTCCTAGGTATTATAGAGTTACAAGTCATATTTAAACTAATTTTGAACTTATGGCCAATACAGTATAAGATAGAGGCTCAATCTTATTCCCTTTCATGTGGATATCCAGTTTTTGCAGCTAAGGATATTATTGGCACCTTGCTGAAGATAAGTTCACTGTATTTAGATGTAAATGGGCTTATCATTGATCTCCATATTCTGTTCCATGGGCCAAAATGCCTGATGTTAAATTCATAACATAGTTTTAATAACTATCTCTAAGCATATATAATATATGTACACATATATTATGTATACATGTACTTTTTTTGGCTGGCATGGGGCTTGACCTCAGAGCCTGGGTACTGTTCCTGAGCTTTTTCACACAAGGCTAGTGCTCTGCCACTTGGGCCAGAGAGCCACTTCCAGTCTTCTGGTGGTTAATTGGAGATAAGAGTCTAAAGGACGTTCCTGCCCGGGCTAGCTTGAAACCAAGATCCTCAAATCTCAGCCTTTCAAGTAGCTGGTATTATAGGTGTGAGCCACTGGCGCTCAGCTAAACCATGTTCTCAAGTCCAAAAGTGTGATGCCACCAGCTTTCTTTCCTTTCCTCCATATCATTTGGCTATTTAGAGTCTTTTGTGATTCCATGTGAATTTGAAGATGGACCATTTTTGGGGGGCCGTTGTTTCTACAATAAAGAATCTTGAGAGGAATTGTGCTGAATCTCTAGACTGGTTTCAGCTGTGATGGGTAAAAATATGTGTTAATGATATTAAGTCTTTGAAATGACAAACATGGACTATCTTTTTTATTTTTTATTGTCGGGGTAAGGTATAGATAGAGGGGTTACAATTACATTTGCAACAAACGTGGACTATCTTTTCATTTAGTTGTGTCTTCTACGTTTGTAGGTTTCACGATAGTCTTTCACCTTTTAAGTGTATTATTGAGTGTTTTATTATTTTGTTGCTATTATCGGAGATTATTGTCTTGATTTCTTTTTAGATGATTATTAATATACAGAATACCAATGACTATTTGCTGATTTCAAATTTTAAATTTCTCTACATTTGTTTAATAGTTCTAACAAAGTGTGAATAGGTGTGTTGAGTCTCTTACAGTTAAGTTTCTGTCATCTACAAACATAGATAAGTTTATTTCTTTATTTTCCTTGGTGTGTGTGTGTGTGTGTGTGTGTGTGTGTGTGTGTGTGTGTGCGTGCGTGCGCCAGTCTTGGAGCTTGAACTCAGCACTGGGCACTGACCCTGAGCTTTTTTGGTGCTCAAGGTTAGTGTTCTACCACTTGAGCCAGAGCTCCACTTAGACATTTTTCCTTTCTTTTTCTTGTCTTACTGCTGTGGCTCAAGTACTACATCAAATCGGCAGGAGTGGTTATCACTACTTTGTTGCTGATCTTAAGAAAACCTTTTGCTGTTTCCTCCATTGACTCTGAAGTTAGCTGTGGGATTTTTGTATATATGATCTTTATTGTATGGAGGTAAATTCCTTTTAAAAAAAAAAAAAGGCTTTTGTGCCTGTACTAGAACTTGAACTCGGGGCCCAGATGCTGTCCCTGAGCTTTCCTACTGACTATCACTTGAGGCATTATCTTCGCTTCAGCCTACTTGCTGGTTACTCAGAGACAAGAGTCTTACAAACGTTTCTGCCCTGGCTGTCTTTAAACTGCAATCTTCAGATCTCAGCCGCCTGAGTTGCTAGGACTTAGAGGCATGAGCCAGCTTTATCATATATTTATAGGAGAATGGGGAGTGGTAAACACGAGAGGGTTTTTTTTGGAGGGGGTAGGGTAGATGGATAGAAAACTTGTGTCAACAAAGGGAAAAGCCTGGGCTCACTGTCAATAACCTCTTAAAATGACCTCAGACTAGGAAGCGATCTGTGGTTTGATTTAACCCAGATAATTACATTGGTTCTGCATTTGTCAAATCAGAGAAGTCAAAATTGTGGTTCTGCTGCGGACTGAACTGCCCTCTGGAAATTGACTTTTCTCCCCAACTGAACTGTAACAACAATTCAGTTTCCACCGCAGCTGAAGGAGACCCCATTGCCTCCTGCTCCCTCGTTAACAGGCTCACAGTGAGCCCAGAAAAGGTGAGATGGGCTACCAGTTCATCTCCAAATGCCCACGGTAAGGTAGCCATGCCAGCCTGCGTGACTCTCACACCTAACTTCTCACAGCTTCTGATGGCAGCTCAAAGTCCTGTTAATTCATTTTATTTCTAGAAGAAGAAAGCCAAGACACAAATTGACTTTCATGCAGGTTAATGCAAATTCCTCCTTAGTTCCTACTCTTGATTTGAGAGAGAGAGGAGGGAGGGAGGGAGGGAGGGAGGGAGGGAGAGAGAGAGAGAGAGAGAGAGAGAGAGAGAGAGAGGGAGGGAGGGAGGGAGGGAGGGAGGGAGGGAGGGAGGGAGAGAGAGAGAGAGAGAGAGAGAGAGAGAGAGAGAGAGAGAGAGAGAGAGAGAGAGGGAGAGAGAGAGGGAGAGAGAGAGGGAGAGAGAGAGAGGCGCATTTGGGGTTGTATGGAAAATTTGACTCAACCCACCTCCCAGCCAACACCACAAAATGAAACAGAGTCAAATCAGATAATAGGAAAAAGAAAAGAATACAAAATATTATTGAATGTCAGTATCATAAAGGGTAAAAAATAAAAAGCTTATTAGAATCTTGTTTATAATGCAAGGACTCCAGGTTAGTTTGACCCCAAGGGGGAAGCTCTTTTAAGAATGTGTTAAATAATGGTCGGGTGCCTATAGAAATGGAATCTGCTCACAAACATATAGATTCCTCTCCTGGGTTTGGTTTCTGGAATACCAAAAATAATATGTGAGAAATAGTTCATGTTTTCATGTAACATGAAAACAAGACTAGTGCCAGTTCATGTGTGAAAAGTATCTGGTGAAGTGCTGTCAAAACAGCTCCTTAATAAGTCAAATGTATTAAACACACTGTATTTTAATCTTTTGGTTGTAATAGCAAAGGATTAGCAGGGCACACCGAATGCACAATAATTGCATGACAAGCCTTGACCTGGTATTTTACAAAACCAAGTAATCAACACTGAGATGTATGTGGAGGTCTTCGATAGAGGGAAAAGCGTCAAGGTCAGTCAAGGTGAAAGATGGGGTCAGATGAGGATTCTGGGTAGTGATACATTTTGATAACTTGCACCCCCAAACTTTAGATACATCTACACATTTTCTTCATTTTTTATTTTCTGAAAATCTTTAGTCAGCAAATCTGTATTCTTCCTGCAGAGTGTGTGTGTGTGTGTGTGTGTGTGTGTGTGTGTGTTCAATCTGGAAATACATATAATATCTTGAAATACAGAGAAGAACCCAAAGGAGGATTTAAAAAAGTGAACCAGAGACTTTCAAACAAAATTTAAAAGTTTGATTTAGTGAGTGATTTATCTCAAAGACTCAAGAGTAGGGGCAAGACACATTTTGAAAGTTCAGATACGTTTTTCCTTCTGCTTTGCCAAAGTAAAGTTGGCATTTTTCTTTTTTATTCCTAATGTCGGTACTGGGGCTAAAATTCAAGGCCTCTGGAACTTGTTTGGGTTTTTTATGCTCAAGGCTAGCATTCTACCACTTAAACCACATCTCCACTTCTGGCTTTTTACTGGTTAATTAGAGATAAGAGTCTCATGGATTTTCCTGCCATGGTGGCTTTGAACTGTGATCTTCAGATCTCTGTCTCCTGAGTTGCTAGGATTTCAGGAGTGAGGAAAGTATCAGTGGCCAGCTTAGGTTGATTTTTGCCAGTCCTGGGGCTTGAACTCAGGGTCTGGGCACTGTCCTTAGGCTTTCTCAAGGCTAGAACTCTACCACTTGAACCACTTCTTGCTTTTTTTTTCTATGTATGTGTTACCAAGGAATCAAACCCAGGGCTTCATGCATGCTAGGTGAGCATTCTACCACTAGGTCATACTTTTGACTGATTTTTGTTTTTAATGAAAAACTTTTACTCTACACTGAGTAAGTACAGATGAAGGAAAAAGATAAAGGCTAGCTCAGTCTAGAATTTAACTCATGTGGGGGAAACAGAAAATACCTGGGAAGTAAAAATCAGACATTTTCAAATTATCTCTCAGCCCTGTGGTAGCTCAGTTGAATTGCGTGTCTAAATAGAAGCCCAGACCTGTTACAAAAGCCAGTGTTCTTTCCAGCAAAGCCTATGATTTGAATCAGCTATTTTTTTTATTACTCTATAACTAACCTGGAATCAGCACCTCAATACATTAATCCAATAAAATCTTAGTGAAACGTGCCAACACCCAGAATTCTCATTAAATGATAAGCCTCCGACTTTATTTTCTTCCCTCATTCATACTGAGGAAATTCTTGCTTTTGAGATAATTAAAGGCTTGGAGATTTATAAATAGGTTTACTTTGTCACTTTTTTTCCTTTCTCTGGTTTCTTTTCAGTTTTACTCCCTTAATAACTGGCTTAACACCTTTTTATAACAAAAAGGTCAGCGGGGCTCCACACAAAGCACCAGTAATAGCTGCTTACAATCCAAGGCTATGCGCCATCTTGTCTATCTGAGCAGAAGTGCAGAGTCTGTGGGAACAGGAGATGATGGTGTTTTTCTAAGAGCTCATCTCTGAAGAGCAAAGGAAAAATAAGATGGGGGCCAGAAGTGTGGCCTAGTGGTACAGTGCCTGCCTAACATGCATGAAGCCCTCGTACTAAAAATAAATAAATAAGAGATGCTCTGATTGCCTAGAAATCCCAACATGATTCTGTGAGTATGACTGCATGCGTGTGGAGAGGAGGGAGAGCACCGGGATTTGAACTCAAGACCCTGGGCTCTTGTTTAATGATTTTTCTTATGGGTGGCATTTACTACTTGAGCCATACTGCTTCCAGTCTGGCATTTTGCTGTTTCATTAGACAGAGTCTCTCAAACTTTTCTGCCCAGACTGACTTTGAACCATGCTACACTGCAGCCCCCTACAAAGCTGGATGTGAACTCCAGGAGCTGGCCCACAGGAAGCCTTTGGAAGCAGCTAAGTTCTACAGTGTCATTTCGTTATTCTGAAGATCTGACTGCGATGCTGAGGGTAAAAACATGCAGTTGTGGGTGAGGTGTAGACTATGTTATTCTTGCACTTCTGCTTGAAACATCAGTATCAGTCCAGGTGCCGTGGCTCACGCCTGTAATCCTCGTTATCAGATCATGATTCAAAGCCAGCCCAGGCAAGAAAGTCTATGAGATTCTTTATCTCCAGTGACCCACCAAAACCACAGACATGGAGCCGTGGCTCAAGTGGTAGGCGCTAGCCTTGAACAAGAAAGTGCAAGGACAATTCTGAGGTCCTGAGTTTGAGCCCAAAGACTAGCATAAGAAAATTAATACCAGTTCAACCATCAACTAAGATCTATAACAATCCAATTATTGTTGTTTAAATAGTAGTGAGGATGAACTCAGGATGTCATACTTGATGGGCTTGCTTGCTTGCTTGACTTGCTTGCAAGGTTGGTGTTCTACCACTTAAGCCAGCTTAAGCGTGGATTATTGCTAGTCACTTTGGATTGTAGAATCTCAAGGATTTCTCTGCCCTGGCTGACTATGAACATCCACTTTCCAGATCTCAGCCTCCTGAGTAACTATGGCTGCCTATATGATCTACCAGGTTAGGGAATTTAATTCCAAGCATGAAAATACCCAATTAAAATGACTATGCCTATTCTAGTTTTCCATTATATAATCTTAGTTCGACTACAGAAAAAAAATGCCAATAAATTTGACCATTTGTTGTTGTTGTTGTTTGTTGTTTTTGTTTTGTCAGTCATGGGGCTTGAACTCTGGGCCTAGGTGCTGTCCCTGAGCTCTTCAGCTCAAGGCTACCGCCCTACCTCTTGAGCCACAGCGCTACTTCCCATTTCTACTGGTTAATTGGAGAGAAGAGTCTCATGGACTTTAGTGCCTGGGCTGGCTTTGAACCGTGATCCTCAGATCTCAGCCTCCTGAGTAGCTAGGATTACAGCCATGAGCCACCACACCCAGCTAGATTTGACCACTTTTGACCTACAGACTAAGCAATTTCATATGGTTGTGTTCCTGTTTATAAATAGAATAGTGTGGAGATTTTCTCTAGACTTGAAAATCAGTCTAATCCTGTAGATTTTTCAGATTCAGGGCATGTTAAAGCTAAACACTTGAGTATTTGTCTTTCTCTTTTTTCCTAGAGTATCTCTCTCTTCCTCGTTTTCATGGATATCGAGTGTTTCATAGATAAGTAGCTCCACAAGCCAAGTTGTGGTAAGATTTAACCCTCAACTTCATTTGAATTCCAAGATGCAATTTCTGGCTAAGCCAGTAAACTTGAGCAGGAAATACTACATGTTTTACAACCATTCTCTGTGTATCTTGTCCTAGCCAATTTGCCAGCAAATAACATTAGTTCTTGGTCCTAAGAAAAGCTAAAGGGAAAAAAATGCTCAGTTAAAAAGAAACAATTTCCAACTAGTGTCTTCCCAGTTTTGTCAGAAAGCAAAATTATTTATTCTGCAGTATCTTTGATCAAGTAACTGGCACAAGTGGTAAAGCACTTGTATATGATGATGATGATGATAAAGCATCAGCAAGTTCAGATCCTGTTCTCCTACCCCTCCAAGGAGGAGGAAGAGGAGGAGGAGGAGGAGGAACTAACCCTTTGCGGTGTACCACCCGCTCAAGCCTGGAATCCCAGCTTCACAAGAGGCTGAGATCTGAGTGTTGCAGTTCAAAGCCATCCAGAACAGGAAAGTCCATGAAATTCTGCAAAAAATTACGAAAAATTCAGAAATGGATCTGTGATTTAAGTAATAGAGCACTAGCCTTGAGGACAAAAGCTCAGGGACAGTTCTGAGGCACTATGTTCCAGCACCAAGACCATCACAAAAATCAAAACAGAAATGAGAGTATCTGACACAGAATCTACTAAAGAATCTGTCACACAATCATTTACAGGACTGGGCTACAGAACTGAGGAGTTTTCTTCTTGATTTATCATCATCATCATCATCATTATCAACAACATCATTATCATTGTTATTATTACTGTGTGTATGCTGGCACTGGGACTTGAACTCCAGGTCTTTTGCACTCCATTGTTTTTTCTGCTAAGGTTTGGCACTCTACCCCTGGAGCCACACCTCCACTTCTGGCATTTTGCTAGTTAATTGGAGCCAGAAGTTTCTTAAATTTGTCTGCTATGGCTGGCTTTGAACCGCAATCCTTAGATTTCAGCCGTCTGAGTTGCTAAATGACAGTTGTGAACCACCAGTGTTCAGCTTTTGAAATTCTGTTTTTGAATCCTAATAATAATCATTTTCAATGCTCATTGAATCGCTAGGGGTAGCATAGGGACTCAACATACTGTAATCTTTATAAATAGGACCCAAACCTTTAAAAAGCCTCCAAATATGAACCAATAAACCAAAATTACAGTACAGTGTACATTTGCTATAGGAAACTTCCTATTATCCCTACCTATCTATAAATAATTGCTCAGCATAGAAATAGGAGACAAACCATTTACTAAGTCCCAGGCTACTAAACATTGGTCCAACTTGAAAATAAATTTGTTCTTCACCTGTCATCAAAAGTTAGGACACAGGGAGGAAAATGTTCAAAAACAGATGCACGCTGGGTACTGGTGGCTTACACTTGTAATCTCAGCTAATCTGGAGGCTGAGATCTGAGCCCTGAGGTTCAAAGCCAGCCAAGGCATGAAAATCCATGACACTCTTATCTCCACTTAACCACCAGAAAATCAGAAGTGATGCTGTGACTCAATGAGGTAGAGCACTAGCCTTGAGCAAAAGAGCTCAGGGACAATGACCAGGCCCAGAGTTCAAACCCCATGACCTACAAACACAAAGAAAAGAAGAAAGAAAGAACGGGAGGGGAGGCAAGGAAGGAAGGAACGCTTACCTGACGTATGTAACCGTAAGCTGTGTGCTCTCTGGACATCATCTTTATAAGAATACATAAAATAAAATACAAAGTTAGAATACATACAATAGAATAAGTAGTAGAACAATGGGAGGGGGGAGTGCAATCAAGAGTTCATTGTCTATACCACAAAATTAAGAAAAGGAACAGAAGTGGGTCCCAGGGGTGAGAACGTTGAGGGGCTGACACTCAAAGTGCACTAGAGTCATAAACTGCTTCGTTAAATGGGGAAAAATCAATACATATCCTAAAACTTAAGAAAAGTGAGGGAAGGGGTGGGTGGGAGGAGTGGGTGGGAATGTGGAAAGCGGAGGCATTGATCAAAATGCAATGTATTCATAAACTGCTTCAGTGATGGCAACTCCTTTGCACACCTACTTAAAGATAATTTTTTTTTGCCAGTCCTGGGGCTTGAACTCAATGCCTGAGCACTGTCCTTGGGCTTTTTCCTCTTCCACTTAAGCCCCAGCACCATTTCTGGCTTTTTCTATGTATGTGGTACCGAGGAATCAAACCCAGATCTTCGTGCATGCTTAGGCAAGCACTCTACCACTAGGCCAAACTCCCGGCCCCTTAAAGATAATTTTTTAAAAATATCCAAACAAAACTAAGTTAGGGTACACCTAAGCCCAAGGCTCATGAGTTTCCAAAAGGAAAAAAAATGTTTTTTTTTCCCTCAGTAGCAGCTAGCAGAGCATATGGAAAGGGAAGAGAGAAGGCAGATGGGCTTAAGAATAAACAAGTTGGGGCTGGGAGTTTGGTCTAGCGGTAGAGTGCTTGTCTAGCATGCACGAAGCCCTGGATTCCATTCCTCATTACCATATACTCAGAAAAAGCCAGAAGTGGTGCTGTGGCTCAAGTGGTAGACTGCTAGACTTGAGAAAGTTCAAGGAGACTGCCAGACTCTGAGTTCAAGCCCCAGGACTGGCAAAAAAGAAAAATAAAGGAATAAACAAGTTCAGAGCAGCACAAAGTCAAGATTCTCAGTGTGTGTGTGTATGTGTGTGTGTGTGTGTGTGTGTGTTCTAATCATTGCACACTGTACCTGCAGCCCCCACAAAACGGCTCATGGACAAGAGGCAAGTTCACTCCACCCTCCCTGGAGCTCCTGAAATTCATGTTTTACCTGGATCCCCGATGTCATTGTCTTCCAGGTTTTCCAGGAAGAAAATGGAATTCTGTGGCATCTCAGATTCCTTCCAAGGTGGTGGCCCTGTTTCTTTTCACCTTAATTAGCTGATGGCATCTCAACTTCTCCCCAAGGCATGAGATTTCTTCCAGCAAACTCTTATCCAGAGGCTCACATTACAAGGATCCTGTATGCTTTATCTGGATTGGCAAATTAAGCCCACATCCAGTAACTGATATGTTATTAAAACTGGTGCAGTTGAGAGAACACAGCAAAAGAGCTTACACTAAGTTCCTTGAAGGCAAACTACAAATTAAAAGGTCTAATCAATCCCACTTATTATTTGTGTGTGTGTGTGTGTGTGTGTGTGTGTGTGTGTGTGTGTGTGTGTGCATGTTCACTGATGGGCCCAAAGTGAGTGTAATGCGGACCCTAGGAGAAAAATCCATCACACCATCTCCTCTCTCCACAGCAGCCTGTGCAAGAAGGAAGAGAAAACAGAGCCTCCTCCTCTGTCTGTTAGGATGATACTTTTATAACTACGTAGACGGATAAAATAACCAGGCAATCCAGCCACAAAGATGAACAAGAATGCTTGAAAAGTGCTGGACACTGGTAGTTCACACATGTAATCCTACTAGTCAGGGGGCTGAGATCTGAGGATCATGGTTCAAAGCCAGCCCGGGCAGGAAAGTCTCCAATGAATCTCCAATTAACCACTAGGAGACTGAAAGTAGAGCTGTGATGCAAATTGCTATAGTGCCAGCCTTGAGCAAAAGAGCTCAAGGACAGTTCTCAGGCCCTGTGTTCAAGCCCTACCACCGACAAAAAAATATATGTGCTTGGAAAGAAAAAAGAAGCAAAGCACCAGTAGCCAGCATTTGTAATCCTCTCTACTCAGTAGGCTGAGATCTCAGGATTGAGGTTTGAGGCCAGTCTGAGCAGGCAAATATGAGAGACCCTTACCTCCAATTCACTAGCAAAAAGCCGGAAGTGGAGCGGTAGTTCGAGTGGTGGAACACCAGCCCTGAACGAAAAAAGTGAAATCAGAAGATCCTGAATTTGAGACCCAGTGCAAACACCAGAAGAGAAGACAAGAAAAGAAAAAAGAAATTCAGAGAAATAAAGTAACTTGTGTAAATTACCCAGGAATTGGATGCCTTGGATAGAAATCACACTCAAAATGGGAATTCCAAACTCTTACACAGACCGTAATAAATCTTGTACAGTTCTAAATTTGACTCAACATCCTGACCTTGAATTTCACAAACCCAAAGACAATTATTAACAGTTTAACTCCATCTATAATTGTCCTTCTCGCTGACCTTGGAGCAGTGAATTGAACTGTGTATAAAGCCAGGAGGCAACTACCACAATTACAACTGGCCTCGAAACAGCATGGGGTGTGGGCAGGAGAGGACTGCACTCTCCTCGTGGATGCCAGCAACACACACTGCGCCGTCCTTCTCTCAAGTGCTTCCAAGAAGAGAAATGGCTTCAGAAGAAAACACTTGGGAGCTGACTTAGGGGCCTTACCTATTCAAAACAAAGATATGAGCTTGGTGCCAGTGGTTCATGCCTGTAATCCCAGCTGCTCTGGAGGCTGAGATCTGAGGATCATGGCCCAATGCCAGACCAGTCAGAAAACCACTAAAATGCCAGAATTAGAGCTGATAAAACACTAGTCTTAAGCATAAAAGCTCAGTAACAGCACACAGACCCTCAGCTCAAGGCCCAGGACACACACACACACACACACACACACACACACACACACACACACAGAGTGAGTAAATGGTACAGGTTATCAAAGACTACGTTTAGAATGGCAGGAAATATACATAACGGGTAGATACTATTGGGACAAAATTAGACTACAGGTAGACTAAAGTTGAATAGCAATGTTAATTTTCCTTAATTATGTGACAGTTGTCACTGTTTTGCTTTCACGTACTGAAGGTGAAATAAATGCATACACATATTACAGAGTATATATGTCCATACATGATAAATTGTTCATATATATGTTTATATATTCATTTATATATTATGTACTGATTTGTGCTTATTTATATAATGATGTATGATCTACTTTGTATATGAATATCTATGTATATATACATATGCATGTATATAGAGATATATACTCTGCACCACATTTTATACCTCCCATTTCTGGGAAGCACAATTGAGAGGGCGGAAGTTGGCTAACTTCAAGAAACACCTGGAGCCCAACAATATCTTTTTTTTCCAGTTATGCTTTTGACATTCACAGGGAGTGGAAATTCTGTGGGGCCACGCAGGTGATCGCCTCTGGGCTATGGAGGAAGGTCGCAAGCTGGCACTGTGAGATACCGACCTGTCCTGGTGACCCTGCCAAGCACAATACTCCAAGACTAATGGGAGACACAGTGAGTCACATTGACTCCGAAACCTCACTTTCGTGAGAAGCTGTGTATCTGAGCCTATGTGTGTAATTTGGCTTTCTCAATGCAAATTGAATATCATATCCCTAAGGGCCACAGAGAATCTTGCAGAACTGCCCTGAGGAATCATAGAGTTATAAGTGCTTCCAAGCCACTGAGAGATTTTTTTTCAATCTATAGCTCATCTCCAAATTGGACTTTTCCAGGTATCTTCAACAGTTGAGGTTTAAAAAAAAGAAAGCAACCAATGATTAAATGTATAAAATCATTTTTAAAGCATCAAAGTGCCTATTTGCCAATGAGGATAATACTGGGATTATTTCCTTCTAACATGTTTCAAGGGTGGTAGTCAGTCCTTTGAGTCCTGCTAGTGAGGTCTGAGAACAAAAAATTGTTCTTCAGACCTTAAGATGTTTTTGTTCAGATGTCACTTCAGTGGGGACAGGGTGGCCGCTTGCCATAGAAAGTCAACAAGAACTTGGCAATGCACACACTGGAGTCTTTGCTTTCCTCTTCCGGTGTGTGTCCGGATGATGGTGGGTGAAAACTTTGATGTAGGGCAGACAGGAGTGTTTAAGCATACAGCAGACTATTTGCTTAAGAGACTGGTTTGTTCCTCTACTCTGTTAACTCTTCAATACTTTCTGCTGTGTTATAATCTTAACCTCACAGAAAATCCCCAAGACTAGCACCAAGGATGCACATCTACCCTTCATCTAGATTCACTGATAAATGAATATTTTGTCCTGTTTGCATGTCGTCAGTCTAAATACAGATGTTTGGGGCACTGAGTTCAAGCCCCATGATTAGTATACCAAAAAGAAAAAAAAAGAAGATAGAGTAATTCTTAAAATTTCAATATAGATTAGACTGATCTTAGCTGCAAACAATAGAAATACATTCTAAATGAACCAAAATAAGAAAAGAAAATATTAGATGTATATGTATGTTATTTAGCTGACATAATAAATAGATGAACTAGAAGAAAATAAAAAGCTCTTGAGGAGAATCGGATTCAGGGAAGGGAAGGGAGGTGGGGCTCAAGTTGTCAATGTTGGCCTTGAACAAGAAAGCAAAGTAAGTGTACAAGGCCCTGACTTCAAGTTCCAGTAACACACACACACACACACACACACACACACGTGCAAAAAGACAAAGTGATTAAAACCAAAAGAACCACCAGTCCTTCTGTACCAAGACAAAGAAAGAAGCGCTCCACCATACATGGTCAAGAGCCAATGGCCCAGGAAATAATGTGACAGCGTCACATCATACAGGCAGGCAAAAGCTTACAACCAAACACACACCTAGGATCAAAAGAGGCTCCAGGGACCAGGAATTCGGCCTCGCGGTGGAGTGCTTGCCTAGCATGCACAATGACCAGGATTTGATTCCTCAGTATCACATGGCTCAAGTGGTGGAGCTCTAGCCTTGAAAAAGCCCAAAGACAGTGCTTAGGCCATGATTTTAAGCCCCACAACTGGCCAAAAAAAAAAAGTTTTAAAAAAGAGAAAATGTTCATCATCTATGGTCATAAAGGAAATGCAAATAAAAACAACCCTAAGATACCGCCTTACCCCAACAAGAATGGCCAAGATTGTGAACTCATACAATGACAGTTGCTGGTGGGGTTGTGGAGAAAAAGGAACCCTACTGCACTGCTGGTGGGATTGTAAACTAGTTCAGCCACTCTGGAAAGCAGTGTGGAGGTTTCTTAAAGAACTGAAAATTGACCTTCCCTATGATCCCGCCATACCACTTCTAGGCATCTACCCTGAACACCATAACCCAAGATATGATAAGGACACTGCTCAGCTATTTTTATCTCTGCACTATTCACAGTAGCCAGGCCATGGAAACAATCCGGATGTCCTACTGCAGATGAATGGATACAGAAAATGTAGTGTATATACACAATGGAATTCTACATAGCCAACAGACAAGATAAAATAATGGCATTCACAGGGAAGTGGATGAATCTAGAGCGAATCATGCTGAGTGAGACAAGTCAAGACCAAAGAAACAAAAGTGCATGGTATCTTTAATATGTGGCTATTAGATCCAAACAGTACAAGAGCAAGGACTCAATATTTGCATACCCAATGCTATGGACATGGTATTGGAAATATAAACATAACTACATAGACATAAAAACCTATGACTCTATAGACATAATGTTCTATTTCATGAATTAATATGTATCTATGTTATACAAACCCTTAGCCTAATTTTGATTATGTTCTAAAAACTAAGTGCCAGTGATTATATATAGAGATTCTCTTCTTGAACACTTGTTTGTTAATCATGTCATTTGAAATATGATATAAAAATCAGTGTTAATAAATTCTTTAATAAGGCCTCATATCTAAAATATATCAACAACTCAAAAAATCGAATCACTCCAAAACTAATCTCCAAAGTAACAACCATCCCATTAAAAAATGGGCCAAAGACTTAA
Organism: Megascapheus bottae; assembly: GCF_031878675.1. Classification (NCBI taxonomy): domain Eukaryota; kingdom Metazoa; phylum Chordata; class Mammalia; order Rodentia; family Geomyidae; genus Megascapheus; species Megascapheus bottae. The sequence continues at coordinate 997,134 of NC_143510.1, forward strand.
AGAGAGTCTTCTCTGAAGAAGAAACAAAAATGGCCTATAGACACATGAAGAAATGCTCAACATCTCTGGTCATAAAAGAAATGCAAATCAAAACAACTCTAAGATTCCACCTCACTCCAGTTAGAATGGCCAGGATCAGGAAAACGAATAATAACAGATGCTGGAGGGGATGTGGCCAGGAGGGATCACTACTACACTGTTGGTGGGAGTGCAAACTCATTCAACCACTATGGAAAGCCGTGTGGCAGTGCCTCAAAAGAATAAACATAGAACTCCCCTATGACCCAGCAATTCCACTACTTGGCATTTACCCAACCATCCAGAAACAAGGACATACTAAACCCACTAGCACAACAATGTTCATTGCAGCACTATTCACCATAGCAAAGATATGGAGCCAACCTAGATGTCCCTCAGTTGATGAGTGGATCAACAAGTTGTGGTATTTGTACACAATGGAATTCTATGCTGCTGTCAGAAAGAATGACATCGCCCCATTTGTTAGGAAATGGAAAGACTTAGAAAAAATCATATTAAGTGAAGTAAGCCAGACTCAAAGGAACTTAGGCTCAATGGTTTCCCTCATTTGTCATAATCAGTAGAAACCTTGGGCTCTACTAGCAGAGATCTGCAATAGAGCAAAATCTTGATACATAAGGCCATATAGTATGAAGCTAATTGGAAGGACCTCCAGGATATTGAAACAAAAGCCATATAATGAATGATTGTTGTCCTTAATGTACTATGTTGTCTCTCATCTCCTTTGCTGTCCCTTGGTTATCTCATATTGGTATAGTATCTCACTTTGTTATCTGATATATTGAATTTATTTGTATTTGGTTATTTGAAATTTGATAGGGAAGGGGGGAAAACCAAGACGGGTGGGGGGGTGTGGGGGGGGAGGGTAATGGGTACCAAGACATGTGAAAGGGTATCAATGTACGTGAATTAATGCACCTTCTATCTGGCAAATATCATGTAACCCTTTTACTAATTACAATAAAAAAAGAGACCTCCAATCTAAAAAATAAATAAATAAATTCTTTAATAAAAAATTAAAAAAAAAGAGGCTCCAGGATAGAAGAGCTTAGATTCCCCAGCTCCTACGTGAGAGGCTGGTGGGTCAGTGTTTTTCTCTTAGCTATGGATGGACCAAGATCTAGAAGATACCATAGTGAGGGGAACCAGGTTCTTGCACTCCAGCAGGAACAAAGTTTCTTTTCCATGGGGCCTTCTAGATGTTTCTATATTGTGTGGTGTCTCTTGGCATGTTATCAATGTTATCAGCTGATTTTTCTCTCTGCGTGTGTGTGTGTGTGTGTGTGTGTGTGTGTGTGTCGGTCATGGGGCTTGAACTCTGGACCTGGGCACTGTCCCTGAGCTCTTCAGCTCAAGGCTAGCACTCCACAGCTTGAATCACAGCACCTCTTGTGGTTTTCTGGTGATTCATTGAAGATAAGAATCTTAGGGACTTTTCCTGCCTGGGCTAGCTTTGAATGGTGATTCTCAGATCTCAGCCTCCTGAGTAGCTAGGATTACAGGCGTGAGCCACCGACGCCCAGCTTATCAGCTAATTTCTAAGCATAAAAAGCTTCTCCCAACCTAGGTAAGGTCCAAATTATCACATAGAGTTCCAAACATCAGATGGCATTCTAAAGAAAGGTCACTCTGGCCTGGCAGATTTTGGAAGTTAAGTAACAACCTTCCTTTCCCCCTTTTCCTTCTCTTTCTTCCTTTCCTTTTTCCCTCCTTCCTTTCTTCTTTCTTTTTATTATCCCCGTTCCTTCCTTCCTTTCCCTATGTCAGTCCAACACTGCCAAATGACAAAGCTTTAGCTAGGAAAGCCAATCCCACCAAATGTATGCTACATGTGCATGCATTATTCCTCCCTCAATCATGATTCTACTATGTAGTTGTTCATTTCAGGAACTGTTTAAATGTCTCTTGGGCCCAACTTCTGCTTCCTGTTCTTTAGCTAAGGCTACAGGTGAGTTCCATGCACACCATGGAGACTGCCTGTTTACAGTAAATACTACTGTGGTTTTGTGTAGTTATCTGTTTTCCCTACCATGTGTTTCCAGTTCCTAAGAAAGTGCATCGCAATTTTCCTTCTATCCATCTTCCTTCCTTCTTCCTTTTTCCTTCCTTTCTTTTGTCCATCCATTCATTGTTTATTCTTTTTGAATGTGCCAGTCGTGAGGCTTGAACTCAGGGCCTGAGTATTCTCCCTGAGCTTTTTGCTCCAAGAATAGCGCTCTACCACTTGAACCACAGCTCCACACCTGGCTTTTTGGTGGTTAATTGGAAATGAGAGTCTCATGGACTTTCTTGTCCAGGCTGGCTTCAAACTGATCTTCAGATCTCAGCCTTCTGGGTAGCTAGGATTAGAGGTGTGAGGCACCAGCACCTGGCTTTTATTTATTTCTGTGTCCCAGTTCCTCTCAAATGTTAGAATAACTGAGTTGTCAATGACAACATGGCAGTTGGTGTTACATGGAAATATAAATGTAATTCCATGCCAGATGTGGCATCTGTGGTTCAAGTGGTAGAGCACCAACCTCAAGTGGCAAAGCCAAGCAAGAGAGCAAGACCCTGAGTTCAAACTCCAGTCGTGACACATACATACATATATACATACATACCTGCAACAACTTCCTCTATTTATGATTACGTAAGCCACTAACTTGAACAACAACAAAAAAAAACTGAAAAAATGCAACTGAACAACCTAGTTTCTAAATCCAGTGAATCATACTGATTAGTGCTTTGTAATATTTTTTGTGTATGTGTGATGGTACCGGGGCTTGAACTCAGGGACTTGAGCTCTCACATAACTTTTTTTTTGCCAGTCCTGGGGCTTGAACTCAAGGCCTAAGCACTGTCCTTGGGCTTTCTTAAGGCTAGAGCTCTACCACTTGAGCCTCAGCACCACTTCCAACTTTTCCTATGGTACTGAAGAACCAAACCCAGATCTTTGTGGATGCTAGGCAAGCACTCTCACATAGCTTTTTCACTGAAGGCTAGAATTCTACCACTTAAATCACAGCTCTACTCTGGCTTTTTGCTGGCTAATTGCAAATAAGCGTCTGCTAGACTTTCCTGTCTAAGCTGGCTTTGAACTAGGATTCTCAGATCTCAGCCTCCTGAGCAGCTAGGATTACAACATGAGCTACCAGCACCCAGCTGACTTTCAGTATTTTTATACATGAAAACCATGATTTAACTTTTAAAGTCATAAACACATAACCACATACAAATACATCTTTGTCACAATTGCATTCTGAGTGAATACCATTTACTAAAGTATGTAATAATCAAATGTTGTGCTGTGTTCAGGAAACGGTAGAATATATTCATATTATTAATCATAAGGGTATTAATATGCATTTGAATCTGCATATATGTGGAAGACCTGTCTATTTGTGTGTGTGTGTATATATATATATGGTATGTAGAAATATTTGTTCTACATATGCATATATGTAGTAGATGTTTTTGGCCATAGGCCTGTTTGGTACACCTATAGATTTATCAAATTCCTAATAACAGCACTGTGGTTTCAGAGGTTTGAATCAGCCCAGCCCACAGGTTGAAAAGTTCAGCATTGGAGAAGAAAGACTTCACTTCTCTTGAGTTGAGCCAGAACCAGGCCTGTTTTGTGTCTGTGCCATAGAGCTACATGAACTTGGGTATGTTGCTTAATCTCTTTGGGGTCATGATAAAAGTCATGATAAAAATCAAACCATGTCAACGTGTTTCTCCAGGCAGATAATAGATCTGAAGATAAAGAGGTAAAATTCCTAGGACCAAAGCTAGTCTTGACTCTCCTCTACTACTCCAAACAGGCATGAAGCAGCATAGCTCACACACACTCAGCTCCTAAGGCCAGAGGTGAGTGATATGTCTCATAGGTTGAGTGGAATCCAGGGCATTATGGGAAGAAGCAGCATGTCAGTGCGCTCAAGCCATATATCTGGATAGTGGCATTTATCTTCCACTGGCTATGCTGAATTTAAACCAATGACCTCTACATGAAAGCCTCGAAGTTTGCTTCTCAGTTCACCAAGTGATAGCCCAAACAGAAGTTCTGCTCATCCCTTAGCTTCCTGATATGGCAGGCAATGCTGTTATCTTAGGAAATGTCCCATCTCCTAGGTCAGATAGATAGGGATTAAAAAAAAAAATGTTGGACATACCACATGAGAGATTACAATGAGCCCCTCATGGTACTTCTTCTTCCCCAAATGCCCTGGGGTCCCACTTCAATGCTTCTACCCATAATGCCCTGGGTACTACTCCAATGCTTCTACCCATACCCATAAGGCCCCAGAGTTCCACTCAACCCATGAGAAGCAGAGCTGTCAAGCACTCAACACCAAGTCCAAGGGAGCTCCACGCTACAGTGACTACTCTCTGAAAGGACTCCACTGGACTCTTGGCTCTAGGAATCTGTACTCTCTACCTTTGCTTTCAATAAAGTTTCTGCTTTCCTATTAGAAAAAGCAAAGCCCTGGCCTATCACTGGTGCCACGAGCATTGTTTCAGAGTATGAATTCACTGAAGAGATGAACGAAGGGAATGGAAGCTGTTTTCAGAAGAGACGACACTAGTGACGTCACTAGTATTTTGAGGCCAAAATAAAACTCCTTAAGTCATCCATTCTTCTCAGCAAAGCTCTGTGAGTTTGGGTCTCTTTATTTGAACATATTTCCCCCCCCCTCATGTCATCTGGGAAGATTTAGCCATAACTTTGGCAGCTGTAGTTCAAATCACCATGCTGTTCAGAACAGACCTACAGTGTGCTGCATCATGATGACTGTGCTTTGAAGCAAATTGGAAGAGTGTGGAGTTGGTGCTAAACCCACGATTATGTCTCAAGAAGAGTGGGCAGAGCATCTCCAGTGCAGGTAACAACCCAGAGACCACTGCTTTGGGGGGCTACAGGTGTTCAACCATGATATCTCCAGGGTGGCCAGGACAGCCAGATCAAAGGCAACTTAGAAAGAACAAAAGCACAACCCTAATTCAAGTCAGGAGCATTGTCGTGACTGCAGTGCTTTCTTCTATGAAAACAACAACAGGACACACACACACACACACACCCCTAAGATCAGACTCTAGCACTAGGAATGTCCCTGCCAAGGAGAAGGCATACCCAGTGGAGAAGGCTGATTCATTTTTGTGCAAATATACCACTGCCAATGTACAAGATAAGCCACTTAATTCTTTTCCATAGTCTAGACTTACAAGCTGTGACACAAGCTGAAACACTTCATTAAAACCCTAGAAACTGGGCACTGGTGGCTCATGCCTGGAATCCTAGCTACTCAGGAGGCTGAGATCTGGGAATCGCAGTTTGAAGCTAGTCTGGGCTGGAAAATCCATGAGGCACTTATCTCTGATAAATTACCAACATCCTGAAGTGCAACTGGAAGAGCACCAGCCGAAAGCCAAAAATATTCAAGGACAGAGCCCAGGCCCTGAGTTCAAGCCTTAGGACTAACACAAACAAACAAGCAAATAAATAAAAAACTAGAGACAGAACTCATCTAAGATGTGAAAGATAAAACAAGAGAGAGGAAAACAGAGTGCATCTTTAAGGACTTGCCATTTAACAAAGGAATTTAGGAATACAACGCATTTTGATCTTTTGATCCAGTTACCCCTTTCAACATTCTCACCCAGCCTTCCAATCCACCCTCCCTTCCCCCACTCTTCTTAGTTTTGTAGGATATAAATTGGAATTCTTGTCTGCATTTTCCCCCCTTTTCCTCTTCATTTGTCTACCCTCTCCCCCTTGAACCCACCCTACCGCTGTCAAGTACCCATTTCCTCGTGTTTATTTTGTTGAATTTTGCCTTTGCCTTTCTAAGGAATTACACTATTTGAGTTCTGCCTTGAATCTACTGTATTCAGTAAACACATTCTTATGTACTTGCATACCACACAATGGATTCACTTAAATGTTTACAGGCTAATTCTAGCTTCTACATATGAGGGAAGATAGGCAACTTCTGTCTCTCTGGGCCTGAACTTACTTCATTTAACATGCCTTTTCCCCCCAGGTTTTATTCCATTTCTTTAATCCAAGTTTCTCTACAGGTTTGTCTTATTAATCAACCCAATAACAAGGCAAAGGTGGACAAAAGTCCTGACATAGACTTTTTCCCACCAGAACGTCTTTTCCACAAGTGGCTGGTATTGAACTCTCTTCTATTCCTCACTAGTCACTTGTGAAGTTAAGACAGTTCCAGAGTGTGTGTGTGTGACAGAAAATACAATTTGTTACTTGGAAGAGTGCCTCTTGAACACACAAGATCATGTGAGTTTATCGGGTTACTTGATAGGTCTAAGTTTTAAGCTTTAAGAAAGAAGAGAAAGCAGAAAATCACTGGCTCATACCTGCGATCTCAGCTACTCAAGAGACTACGATCTGAATGAGGATTGTAGTTCAAAGCCAACCCAAGCTCGATGGTGCTGAAACTCTCATCTCCAATAACCAGCAAAAAAAGCCAGAACTGGAGGTGAGGCTCAAGTGGTAAAAAGCTAAGTGAAAAAAAGCCAAGGAAGCACTGAGCTCAAGCCCTAACTCTGGGACACAAACTCTCTCTCTCTCTCTCTCTCTCTCTCTCTCTCTCTCTCTCTCTCTCTCTCTCTCTCTCTCTCTCTCTCTCACACACACACACACACACAACTATTAGACACTTGATTGGCAATGGTGAAGATAAAGTGGGGCTCAGAGTAAAAAGGAAGCCATTTTTTTTCTGGCTGTTCTGAAACCGGAATAGGAACAGCTGACATCAGGACAAATCAACCCTCACATTGAAAACGTGGCTTCCAGATGGGTTTTAATAACAAGGCTGAGCCATCTGGTAGCTTCCTCTTGTAGGCTAATTATTCTTGGTTAGTAAAGCGCTAAGCTTTTAAAATCATTGTTCAATTTTGTTTTGTTTTGTTTTGCCATCCTCCTACTTGCATTTTGGTTTCCTGGAGTAAATCCTTACCCAAGTTACAACACAAGGCAAAGGCAGACTTGCCTGCCATGCTAAGCAGAAAAGCCCCTCGGAAATCCTCAGACATTTCTTCAGGAATGGCGTCTTCTGCTTCTCCTTCAGCATTTATCAACCCACACAAGCCAGGAAGTCAGGAGTAAGAATCCCAAGCAGCTTGAAGTAGAAAAATAAACCCTAAAATGTTACCTTAACTTTATTTTCTGGGACTCTTTCATGTCTATTCGTTCATTCTTTCATCTATGCTGGTACTGGACCTTAAACTCAAGGGCTTGGATTCTCATTTGCCTCTTTTGCTCAAGGCTGAACACCTCCCCTTCTGGGGTGTGTGTGTGGGGGGGACTGTCTGTGTGTATAGTATGTGTGCTGGTCCCTGGGGCTTGGACTCCGGGCCCTGAGCTCCTTTTGCAAACGGCTTATGGTCCACATTCATTTTTTTCTGAGTAGTTTATTGGTGATGAAAGTCTCATGGATCTCTCATGGATAAAAATCTACAGCATGGTCACTGACCAGGTAAACCTGCTAGGAAAGACAAAGCCCAGTGCTGGGAAGTTCTGTTAACTGCTTTGATACAGATCCATTGAATGAGAATTTTACTTGGTTCTAAGAGTAGCCAGAGAGTGAAAAAGAAAATGATGTAATGAGAAGTACTGTTCATTACTTTCCCAGTAACTATTTCTTCTTGTGTCCTTGCTAATAAAACTGCCAGTTTTTTATTCGAGTATTTGATAGTCAGAGGAAGCTGATTCTATCACCAGTTCTGAAGTAAATCTCAGTTACTAAGCCGATAATGGGGCTTTCTTTCCATTGATGACCTTTGGTATAAGCACTGAGGAGACTCACCCCTGGGCAGTGAGGCCAGAAGAAAGGTCAACAGGGATTTCCTCACTCTTAAGAAGGAGATACTATAAGAGCAGATCTCCTTCCAGCTCTGTTCTTTTCTATCTGGAAGTCAAACTCAAGCTACTGCAACTTCTGGAAACAGGAAGGAAGTCAGCAGGAAGCAAAGGTGACAGTAACCAAGCTCGACAAACCCTGGCTTTCAGTAACCTCAATGTGCCTCGAGCTGTCCTACTTCTGGACTTCCCGTAATGTGAGATAATATTTGAGCTAATGTCCATTATAGAAGATTAATATTTTTAGCTTTACTATGAGGAGGCCAAAACCAACTGAATTCAAACGCACTCAACAAAAATATTATCTGCATGGAAAAAAAAAATGTTGCATGGACTTTACTGCCTAAGGTGGCTTTGAACCACAATCCTCAGATCCAGCCTCCTGACTAGCAAGGATTATAGGCATGAGCCACCTGCACCCAGCCGCTGGGTTCTTTTATAATATAAATAATGCCTTATTTGAACATAATATAAAAAATAGTTAAATAATCTTTGAGTAAAATTGAATTCTCAAGATGGGACACTGTCTGTCTACCTTCGAAACACTATGACATTGAGAAGTTAGATATAGAAAATTGATTTTAGGCTGGGTGCCAGTGGCCCACACCTGTAATCCTAGTTACCCAGGAGGCTGAGATCTAAGAATGGAGGTTCAAATCCAGCCAGCGCAGGAAAGTCCATGAGATTCTTATTTTCAATGAACCAACAAAAGGCCAGAAGTAAAGGTATGGCTCAGGCCTTGATCAAAAAGCCAAGTGAGAGTGGTAGGCCCTGAGTTCAAGTCTCAATAACACACACACTATTCTATTCCTGTTCTCACACACTGGATACAGATACAAAAAAGAAAAGCAGATAGATAGATAGATAGATAGATAGATAGATAGATAGATAGATGATAGATTTATCAAATCATATTTTGAGTAACAGGAAGTAAACGGGGCTTTGTGTACTGGCTTAGGAATCTGTTCATCATAAATAACCTGATTACTATGGGAAAAATTCTAATTACTGAGTTCCAAGTGCTTTCAGGAATATATCCAGCCTTTGTAAGTGGAGAATGGACAGAATTTCCCTTTCCGTCCAGAATCTTCCCTGAGTTACACACACTGAAACCCAAGGAGGATGATTATCTTGGATGAGAAAAATTAATATTTCTAGTTTCTGTTTTTATAACTCACATCCTTTGCCTTTTAGCCCAAATATAATAGAGCTGAGAGGCCCGTTTTGAACCGTAAACTAGAGGCTGTGGTGAATTAAATGTATCTGCTTTGTTCTGCAGATGTTCAACACGATTCCCACACAATTTGAAAGATGGAGTTAATTCTGCCTTAGACAAATCTAATGATCATCTGTTTTGATTTTTCCAAACATTGATCTGATATTCTTTTAACTTGATACTGGCTGGTTTACACAAGTCTGTGCGATCACTGCAAACAGCCAAAGGTGAAGTTATTCCAAAATCCCCCCAGTTGTTTGGGTTTTCTCACTGTATCAAATCATTCTTGAAAGACATTTAACAGTTTAATAGGAATGAAGAGTGTGTGGTACATAAATATATTTACAATTTACTTTTATACATCTGTATATAAAACATGTCTAAATAATATTGAAAAACTGAACATTATTTTCTACTAAAGAAGATGTTTCTTTGGGGTGTGTGTGTGTGTGTGTGTGTGTGTGTGTGTGTGTGTGTGTGTGTGTTGGTCCTGGGGCTTGAACTCAGGGTCTCACCCTCATGCTTAGCTTTTTTACTCAAGGCTATGCTCTACCACTTGAGCCACACCTCTGCTTCCAGCTTTTTGCTGGTTCATTGACAATAAGAGTTTCAAGGAGGCCAGATGTTTGGCCTAGTGGTAGAGTGCTTGCCTAGCAAGACCGGGGTTCGATTCCTTGGTAAGACATACACAGAAAAAAGCTGGAAGTGGTGCTGTGGCTCAAGTGGCAGACCACTAGTCTTGAGGGAAAAAAAAGCCCAAGGACAGTGCTCAGGCCCTGAGTTCAAGCCCTAGGATTGGCAAAAAAAAAAAAAGTCTGGGACTTTTCTTCCTAGGCGGATTTGAAATCTTGATACTCAGATCTCAGCCTCTTGAGTACTTAGAGAAGTTTCTTTAAATAGAAATAAAGATATATTAATGTGTGATTGTTGTTCTTAATGTACTATGTTATTTCTCATCTCTTTTGTTGTCCCTTGGTTATTCTCATATTGTTACAATATCTTACTTTGTTATCTGCTATATTGAATATGTTTATTTGTTTATTTGAAATTGGATAGGGAAAGGGGTAAAACAAGATAAAGGGAGGAGGTAGGGGGAGGGAAATTGGGACAAAAACATGAGAGGGGGTATCAGTGATTGTAAGTAATGCACCTTCTATCTGGTGAATATAATGTAACCTTCTATTAATTATAATAAAATTTAAATTTAAAAAAGAAGTTACAGTTCCAAGTCTAATTCTGACTATTTTGTATGTTTTATTCAAAACATGTTTCATTTAAAACAAAATGAAAAAAAGAAAGAAAGATATATGTAGGGCAAGCAAAATTAAGGAATATATAATTTCCAAGAGTAAGTATATATTTCATAAATGCTCATTGTGAAAGTGCAGAAAATGAAGAAGACAATGAATACATTTATCTTGCATAAAACTCTTGAGTACACTAATGGTATGCAGATGGCTGAGTACAGGTGTGTCACACTCATAAATATGAAGGAAGGCTGTAGAATGTTGGTTTAGCAATGTGCATCATGATATATATATATATATATATATATATATATATATATATATATAATGATCAGTTGTCTAAAAGTAACAGGGTCCTATAATACCTTGAGTCATGGGACATCCCAGAAGAGATGGTTTAGACACATATTATAGTCTTCTTAGTGCATCTTGTGCATCATCAGAAAGTCAGACAGAGGATAGTAGTTTGGAAGCAAAAAAGTTCCAATAATCTTCCTTCATGTGTATTACTTAAAGAGAATTTCTTTTTTTTCTTTTTTTTTTTTTGCCAGTCCTGGGACTTGAACTCAGGGTCTGAGCACTGTCCTTGGGCTTTCTCAAGGCTAGAGTTCTACCACATGAGCTACAGCACCACTTCTGGCTTTTCTATGTATGTGCTATGTAGGAATTGAACCCCAGTCTTCATGCATGCTAGGCAAGCACTCTTACCATTAGGCCAAACTCCCGGCCCTAAAGGGAATTTCATTAGTATGTGCCAGCATCAGAACTTGAACTAAAAGCCTCATACTCTCACTTGCCTTTTTCACTCATGGTTGGTGCTCTGCCATTTGAGCCATAGCTGTTCTCCTGACTTTTTGCTGGTTATTCCTGCCCAGATTGACTTTGATCCATAATCCTCAGCACTCAGCCTGCTGAGTAGCCAGGATTACAGGCGTGAGCCACCAGCACCTGGACTAAAATACTTTTACTGAAAGGCAAAGCTTATTCCAGGGCTGTCCTTTATATAAGTTGAAAAGCAAGTCGATTATGCTAGAGGACACTGATTGCTTTAGATAACAAAGATGCGCTGAACAACTAGAAAAGGCTTTGCCAAAAAAAGGGAGGGAAGGGGAGAGCAGACAAGGAGAAGAGGGAAGGGCATGAGAGGGGAGGGAAAGTGAGGAGGGGGAGGAGAGAAGGGGAGGGGAGGGGAAGGGAGAGGAGGAAAGGAAGAGAAGATGGGGTAGGGGAGGGGGAAGATAAGAGCAGAAGGAAAGGGAAAGGGAAAGAGAAAGGAAGAGAGACAGAGCCAGGCATCATATATGTGGAGCTTTTAGACACGTTTGGTGTTTATATTGAAGGAGAAGCTGATTCAACTCTAAAATTGGTGAGTTGATTCTAAGCAGAAAAATGAGCAACCATGCATCAAAGCATGAGAGTGCCTGCTGTCCATTCGAGGCTCTAGGAGATGAGGCTGGGTTAAATAACGAAAGCCAGACAGTGGCAGGATTCTCTTCCATAAACAAAATACCATTTCTCTTCCTTTGGTACAAAGATCCTAAATAGAGGTAAGAAGATGTCATTTCAAGACACCATTCAAACTTGTATTTAAATTTTCACACCATGGGAGTTCGGCATCGTGCTGTCCCCGAGTTTTTGTTGTTGTTGCTGCTGTTGTTGTTGTATACTTGATGTACCGAGGGGTTACAGGCACACGAATCAGCTACAATCAGTATAATTCTTTTGAACTGTGTCTCCCCTTCCATCACTCTCTCCCAGTCTTTCCCTTCCATACCACCTAGAAGATATCCAGTTCATTTTCCACAGTGTCTAGTAAGTATCACTGTTGTATTTGTTCATCCTCGTTCCCTCCCAAATACAAATAAACCAATAAAGAAGGCAAAAGGAAAACAAAAGCAGTCACAAAGGCAACTAAAAAGTATCACTTGTTTCCTTTCCTAGAATGTTATTTTCTATGATCATCTGTGCATAGCTATTCAGCCTTTGCCTGCCTGTGAGGCGTAGCCCTCTTTGACCTCTGTATTTCAGCTGCAGACAGTACTTGGGTTGTTCTGAAACTATTTACCTTTCTCTAAACGTCAGAAGTCAGCAGACAAGGAACAGGTACAATGGGTGTTTGGGACCATGAGAAAACATTATCTCAGCTTGATGATGTCATTGCTCTCCTGCAAAGTATGGCGTTTCATCCTAAAAACTAAATTGAACAGGTGGTTTATCCATTGTCTACTACTTGGAAAGTCTGCAGCCTTGGGTTCTTAAAATTTATATATGTAACAAAGAGAAGAGGAAATGTAGAAATAAAATTTTTCTGGTACTATGAAATTTAAAAAAAATTATATATGTAGCCGGGCGTGGTGGCTCACGCCTGTAATCCTAGCTACTCAGGAGGCTAAGATCTGAGGATCAAGGTTCAAAGCCAGCCTTGGCACAAAAGGACCTGAGACTCGTATCTCCAATTAATCTTTAGAAAGTGGGAAGTGGGGCTTGGCTCAAGGGTAGGGAGGTAACCTTGAGCTGAAGAGCTCAGGAACAGCTCCCAGGCCGAATTCAAACCCCATAAACCCCCCCCACACACACATAAAAATTATATATGTACTATACTATATAATATTATGCATCTATAATTCATGTTATATTCATTTATAATCATCTATAAATATAATCTGTATATTTACATAAACTTATATACTGTATATGTAATATATATAATGTATGTGCATGTGTGTGTCTACATCTGTAACTTGGCATTCTCATGCCTTAGCACAGAAGTTTTTAGTGTCAAAAAGTAGAAATGAAATGTCAGGGGCTGGCTAGGAGTTTGGCCTAGTGGTAGAGTGCTGGCATAGCATGCACAAAGACCCAGGTTCAATTCCTCAGTACCACATACCTAGAAAAAAGCCAGAAGTGGTGCTGTGGCTCAAATGCTAGAGCACTAACCCTGAGGAAAGCCCAAGGACAGTGCTTAGGTCTGAGTTCAGCCCCCAGGACTGGAAAAATAGAATTAAATTAAATTAAAAGAAAGAAAGAAAAATGTCACCTGATGTATATAGTACTGAACATTATGTTTCTACATACTCAAAGAGATCTCAGTTGGCTTAAAGAATTCCAATTCCAATTGAAAGCTATGAGAAATGCTAATATTTAAAAGTACCTTGGAAGAAATAGACCTCACCCAACTTTAAAACATAGAGGAAATAAAAGTCAACCTAGTAAGTTTTGTTCTATTTTGTGTGGTTTTGTTGCATCAGTACTGGGACTTGAACTCAACATTTAGTCTCCCTGAGCTTTTTCACTCAAGGCTGGTGTTCTACTTGAACTACCACACTATTTTCTAGCATTTTGCTAGTTAAGTGGAGATAAGACCCTTTCCTGCCCAAGCTGAATCTGAACCTTCATCCTCAGATGTCAGCCTTCTGAGTATGACAGGACTGAGCCACCAGCATCTGGCTCTACACTTTGAATTTTTATCTTCCTTCCTATACAGACCAGTATAGCAGATTCTACTGCCTGTCTTTCCCACGATATTTCTTTCAAGCTTCGGACTCAGGCTGTACTTCCTCAGCCCAGGACTGTATAAAGGGGTACCATGACATGCCATCACCTGCCACAGAGGGCCAGTCATCACCCCTACTCCCCCAAGACCAGCCTCCCCCTGTTTCTCCTCCCCCATAAACTCCTTTTCCTCTCAGGATGTAGTCTACACTGTCATAATCCCTTTTATTCCACGTTCAAGCTTGTATTTTTAGACGATTGGTCATTTCCTCAAAGCAAGAGTCATACAGGTCTCTTATTTTCTAGATGATTTCATTGACAGAGCAAGTAACTCTTTTTTATTTTTATTTTTTGCTGGTTGTGGGGCTTGAACTCTGGGCCTGGGAGCTGCCCTTGAGCTCTTCAGCTCAAGGCTATCACCGTCCCCCTGAGCCATAGCCCCACTTCCGGTTTTCTAGTGGTTAGTTGGAGGTAAGAGTCATAGAGTTCAGTGCCAGGCTCTGAACCACAATCCTCAGTCTCAGCCTCCTGCGTAGCTAGAATTACAGGGGTGAGCCACCACGCTGGCTGCAAGTGACTCTTTCAGTTATTTATATTTGTACCTGTCCTGGGACTTGAACTGAGGGGTCTTGACCACTTACTTTTTTGCTCAAGACTAGTGCTCTACCACTTGAACCATGGCTCTGCTTCTGGCTTTTTGATGGTTAATTGGAGATAATTTTTATTTTTTTCTCAAGCCAGCACTCTACTATTTGAGCCACAGCTCCACTTCTGCCTTTTGGTGGGGAAGTGAAGAGTCCGAAGGCCTTCCTGCCTGAACTGGCTTCAAATCATGACGACTTGGATAGCTAAGATTGCAGATGAGAAGCACCAGGGCCACACAACTTTGTTATCTGCTTCCTTACTAGCACAACCTAAGACTGCGCTGAACATTCTTCTACTTCTATTCTTTATACTCTGCCTTCTGGAATCCCATTTCAGAAGAACCAGAATGAGGGAAAACATTCTTGGTGGGTTGTTTTTTTTTTCCATTTAGTAATATCTCACACCAGGTCCAGCCCAAACCTTGGAGCCTTGGGACAGAAATAAAGCAACCCTGTGCCCAGATAAGAGAAGCCTCCAGGCAGAGGCAATATCCTGAGAGAATGTAACACAGCAACGGTGGCCCAGTGAGTGATTTGGAAACATTTAGCTAATGGGGGGGTCACTGGAAAGAAATGCTGTTGGCTGAGTGATGTCACTCCCATACGAGCTTCTTGAATTCTCAAGGAAGTTTTAGATGTTTAACTGATGTTGTACACAATCCATCTAGTGGGCTCTTTGTTTATTGGACTCCACTGTGTTTCTCCTTTTTGACCCTAGAAGATGTTTCAGAAGGGAACCGTTTATTGCTTTCTTTCCCCCTTATTCTGTTTTCAGCCGAGTCCTGGGGCTTGAACTCAGGGCCTAAGATCTGTCCTTGAACTTTTGTGCCCAAAGCTACCACTTGAGCCACAGCTCCATATCTGAATCTTTTTGGTGGTGGTGGTGGTGGATACTTGGAGATAAGAGTCTCACAGACTTTCCCACCCAGGTTGGCTTTGAACCACATCCTCAGATCTCAGCTTCCAGAGTAGCTAGGCTTGCAGGTGTGAGCCCCAGCGGACCTTACCTGTAAACCTGTGGCTCACTGCATGCTTCTCCCCGCCCAACTGAAGTCATCTATGGCTTGAATGACAATGACAAGGTGCAGCCGTGTTTCAGCACTGTTCCCTAATTCGTTCTCCTTGTCAGTAGAATTTCAGGTTTACCTAGCTGTCACGAGGGAGACAAGGATTTAGGCAGATAGCCGGCCCAGTGGCTCACACATATAATCCTAGCTACTCAGGAGGCTGAGATCTAGGTTCAAAGCCAGCCTGGGCACAAAAGGACCTGAGACTCTTATCTCCAATGAACCTCTAGAAAATGGGAAGTGGGGCTTGGCTCCTTCTGCATTTCTTTCTCTTCCTCCATCTCATCTCCTCCTCCATCTCTGCCTTCATCTCCTCTTCTTCCTTCTCCATCAATCTCTTCCATATTCTCTTCCTTCATCTCTTCCTCCTCCCCCTCCTACTCTGCTCCTCATCTCTTCCTCCTCCATCTGCTGTTCTTCCATATTCTCCTACTGTCTCTTCCACCTTTACCTCCTCTTCTTCCTCCTCCTCTATCTCCTCCTCTTCTTCCTCCTCCTCTTCCTCCTCCTCCTCCTCCTCCTCCATCTTTCCTCATTTGCTTCCTCTCCATCTCTTCTTCCCCTTCCTTCTCCTCCAGCTCCCCCTCCATCTCTCCCTTCCTCTCTTCCTCTAACTCTTCCTCCACCACCTTCTCCACCTCCTTCTCTTCCTCCCCTCCCTCTTCCCAGGAAGCAAGTGGACAAGAAACTTGCGACACAAGGCGACCCCCGCCCAGGTCCAAAGTCGTGGTAGGGGCTTGAGCCAACCCATCAGCAATCAATCAGCACATTCCCTAATCAGTGAGCATCTTCTCTGGCATCTTACTCTGACTTTCAAATAAGCTTTCTCTCTTCTCTCACTTTTCCTGCCTCATGCTTGTTTCTTTGGTGGAGAAAAGAAAGGACCCAAAGCTCCTAGATGATAGGAGTTACTGACACCAGAACGTCCACTTCCAAACTTTGGGGTTCAACATCAAAGTCAATACATCATTCCTGAGCACCTCAAACCCTTCCGCGTCTTCCTCACTCTATCTCTCGCCAACTTCACGTTATCAACCGCTATCACATGCTTACACTGGCTAAAATACCAGACTTCTGCAACCATCAAATTGTATTTAGTTTACCTGCAATATCTGAACTTAACTCCTTATAATTTTTCATGTATTGTAACACCCTTGTTTAAAAAAAAAAGTGGAACCAATGCCTGATGCCAGTGGCTCAGGCCTGTAATCCTAGCTACTCAGGAGGCTGAGATCTGAGGATCGTGGTCCAATGCCAGCCCCAAAGACAAATCTAAGAGAAGACAAATCCAAGAGACTCTTATCTCCATTTCACCAGCGAAAGCCAGAGTGGAAGTGTGACTCGACTGGCAGCACATCAGTTTAGAGCTAAAATGCCAAATGAGAACATGAGGTCTTGAATACAATCCAAGTACCCATACTAAAGAAGGAAGAGGGAAGAGGAAGAACGGGGAACACATTATTGTTTTTTCTTCCTTCCTTTCTTTTGCCTTCCTTCCCTCCCTCCCTGCTTGCTTGATTGCTTTTTTCTTTCCTTCCTTCCTTCTTTCCTTCCTTCCTTCCTTCCTTCCTTCCTTCCTTCCTTCCTTCCTTCCTTCTTTCCCTCCTTTAATTTCTTCTTTTGGTTTGTTTGAAACAAACAAGTCTCTCTGTGTAGCTCAGGCTGGCCTTGAATTTATGCTCCCCCTGTGTGTGCCACCACCACACCTGACTTATCTCTCCCATTTCTCTTCCTTTTCCTTTCCTGTTTTCCCCCTATTCTTGGGACTTGAACTCAGGGCCTTGGCACTATCCCTGAGCTCCTTTTTGCTCAAGGCTAGCACTTTGCCACTTGAACCACAACATCACTTCCACTTTTTCTGTGTAGGTGGTACCGAAGAATCAAACCCAGAGCTTCATGCCTGCCAGGCAAGCATTCTACCATTAGACCACATTCCTGGCCCATTTTCCACTTCTTAAAGGATGGCTTCTGTGTTTCTGTTCCTTACCCATGTGTGAGATCTCTGGTACAGTCTCTCTTTCTTCTGTTATTCTCTTGTACTTTGGGAGTGGATCTGTTTGCTATTTTACCTATGTAGCCCCCTTCTCAAGTTTGAAACCTACAAGGACACCTTTTTATTTTTCCCTGAGTCTGAGTCAAGAGCCAGCTTGGCCCACTTCTTTTTTTTATTTTTTTGCCAGTCCTGGGCTTGAGCACTGTCCTGAGCAGTGCTCAGGGCCTGAGCACTGTCCTTGGACTTTCTCAAGGCTAGAGCTCTACCACTTGAGCCTCAGCACCATTTCTGGCTTTTTTCTATGTATGTGGTACCGAGGAATCGAACCCGGGTCTTTGTGCATACTAGGCAAGCACTCTACAACTAGGCCAAACTCCCAGCCACAGCTTGGCCCACTTCTGAGCACAGGTGGGTGTACTCCACGGCACGAAATGGGCACACTCCTGCATATGGCGTCAGTTGGTAACTGGGATGGGGGCTGGGCTGGTCTTCCTTGACTCATGTACTTGTCTAGTACTTGGCTGGAAGTGTTGCTGGGGTATCTCAATCCTCTGCCATATGGCTTCTCATCTTCAAGACGGTTTGCTGGGTCTCCTTGGCATGGCCAGCTGCAAGCAGCTAAGAGAAGGAAAGCAGAAACTCCGGCCTCCTGAGGCTCCTCAGAAGTGGTATCCTAGCACTTCCATTTTAAAAGTCAAAGCATGAGTGGAGATGAGTCCGGACTCATGGGAAATTAACTACTCCCGGAGGGAGGGACCAGGAAGGTATCCTTCCAGTGAGTCACCCGCCTCCCACATTGTTTCTGGCACACCGTTGAACCACATAAATGTCTGTAACATGGGCTGGGTGGCAGAGATGGCCGGGGGCAGTGTCCAGTTGACATGGTAGCTGCAGCACAGGGCGACCTACCCTAAATGCTTGTTATCTCTCATTATTTGAAACTTAACAAGCCATTTGATGTCTTCTATCGAGGTTTCCTCATCTACAGACTTAGATAGGAAACGAGGTGGACACAGTCCTCTTCCCTGAGGTAAGCTTTATGATTCTGTTGTGCTGGTTTAGTTTGGTTTGGTTTTTTTATGTCTGTTCTTGAACTTGGGACCAGAACGCTTTCCCTTACCTTTTCAATTCAAGGCTCATCCTTTACCATCTGAATCACACAGCCACTTTCAGGTTTGCGGGGGGAGGGGCGTGCAGGCTAATTAGAAATAAGAGCCTCTCTGAATTTTGTCTACCCTGGCTAAGATGCTTAGATCTCAGCTTCCTTGTATTACAAACAGACCCACCAGTGCCCAACTATCACAATTCTATGATTCTGTACCTGTTAATCCCAGAACTATGTATGCCACAGATAGTAAAAATGGTCGGCTGCTGGCTTGCTTGACATAACTTGATTTGTCAGCCATAGCTGCACATGGCTAAGAAAAATTCATGTCCATACTTATTTCACAGGAACAACCAAAGGTGTTTTCATTTCCAGTCAGCCAGCAAAAGCATAAACATATCCATAAAAGGTATTCTCTGTTTCTTCTTTTTTTGTATTAATGGTTCCTTTGACATAACTATCAAGACTTTCTTTTTTAAAAAAAAAGTTTTAACAATATAATCCCTGTCTAGAAATAGAGAGTCTGAGCTTTCTTATGTTGTGTGTACTTAGAAATGCTTGGGTTTGCTTAGGATTATACTTAACTTGACAAAATCTATTCTTTCAATCCTTTTCAACTATCTTGCTTTGCCTTTGTTTGGTATAAATCAAATAAGATATGTCACCCTGTGCACTTGCAAAAGCTTAATTGCTAGGTATCAAATAAGTCATTTCCTTTGCTCACTGAAAATAATATTTAATCTTTCAACTTGTGGAAGAGCTTCAGATTAGATGATAGAGCAGTGCAGAACAATGCAAATATTGTTTGAGTTTTAGGATGTCAATTGCTTCCTTAATATGAAATAGTGTAAAAATGCAATTGATTTTTTTCCCAATCTTCTGGCCAGTATCATTCCATACCAATGGTGGCAGATTAAGGAAGCATGGGGTCAAAGGAATGATTCCCCAAAATACTGAGAGTTCGAGGTCATTGGACTGTCAGTTCACACAATTGATCTTAGAAGAACCTACTGAGGCTAGTTTCTTCCTCTATGCCTCGAGGCTGGCTTTATTAGACAGCATTCCTTTTTTGTTTGCCCGTGTTTTGTTTGTGCAAGTACTTGGAGCTTGAACTCAGGGCCTGGGCATGGTCCTTGGACACTTTTTGCTCATGGCTAGTGCTCTTCTACTTGAGCCACAGCACCATGTCTGGCATTTTCTGTGTATGTGGTACCGAGGAATTGAACCCAGGACTTTGTGCATGCTAGGTAAGAACTCTGCCACTAGGCTGCGCTCCCAACTCTTTTTTACTGATTAATTGAAGATAAATTTGTCTGTCCTTTGTCTGGATTTGAACTGCAATCTTCAGATCTCAGTCTCCTGAATGGCTAGGATTATAGGTGTGTGCCCCTAACTGGTTTCTAGTTTAGCCTTCCAGTTTTACTTAAAATTGCAGCACTGCAAGAAAACTATATTTTCAACTACTCTTAATTTTTATTTTTGTCAGTCATGGGGCTTGAACACAGGGCTTGGGCACTGTCCCTGAGCTTGTTTTGCTCAAGGCTAGCACTCTACCACTTAAGCCATAGCTCCACTTCTAGCTTTTTCTGTGTATGTGGTACTGAGGAATGGAACCCAGGGCTTCATGCATGCTAGGCAAGCACACTACCACTAACCCACATTCCCAGCCCCTATTCTTAATTTTTAAGAATTAAATATAAATAACTTTTAAATTCTTAAAAAATTTCCCCTTCCAGCACAGTGGCTGAGGAAGGGAACCTCTTTATTCTCATTATCTAGTAGAGTGCTATGTTCAATCTCAAAAAATATCTCCACTTCTATTTTGTATGGATTTTGCAAAGCCAAAATAGTTCAAAACACTAGAAACAGCTCCTTATAGAACAGGAAAAATTATTTCTGTTATGGCAATTATCCTTGTCTCCAAAAAAATATCTGCTGAGGTAAGAATTAATAGAAGAGCCAAATTCTCCATGTTTTACCCAGTGGAATAGAAAAATTATTCCAATATGTATCAGTGCATCTCAAGGGAAATTTTGAGATGTTTTCATATTTTACCAAACCACTTATGAGTTTGTGATGCAAACCAAAATAGTAATTTTAGCTGGCGATAAAAATAATATTTCAACAATGGAAAAATTTGCTAATAATTAATTAAACTAAATAAAATTAAGATACAGTGACACTTTAGCTAGTGTTTTACATTCTAGTATGAAAATCATTAGAAAAGATCACGTTTTTTTCCACGAATCCTTAATACTTAACACAAGTAATTAGACAATGGGTGTGTACTGCTATTAGGCATAAATCACTTTTCTGCTCACTTCTAGTGGCTTCCATGAATAAAGACACAAATATTCACAAATCCTGATTCTACAAATGGTCAAAAGAGAAATATTTTTATGTCCCCCAGAACATTCAAAATAACTTTAAAAGACTTGTCACCTTCACTCCCCACCCAGGTTCCGGCTTCTTCTCTGCTGAGACCAGTGTAGCCAGGCCAGGGGGACCATTGTAACTCAACAGGCATCCTCACGGATTCAAGAAGCTTCTGCCCCTCTGAATCCACTGAGAAATCCCAGACATGACTACAAGTGGACGCAGGATTCTCGTCTCCCCTAAATTAATTAGCATCTTATGTCAAAGTAACTGAAGTTCTCTGGGAGAGTTCATACTCCTTAGCTTAAAAACTTGGCTTTTGGGGCCAGGAGTTTGGCCTAGTGGTAGAGTGCTTGCCTAGCCTGCAAGAAGCCCTGGGTTCAATTCCTTGGTACCACATACACATTAAAAAAAAAAAAGCTCGAAGTTGTGATACAGTTCAGGTGGTAGGACTCTGGCCTTGAGAAAGCCCAAGGACTGTGCTCAGGACCGAGTTCAAGCCCCAGGACCGGCAAATAAATTAATAAATTAATTGGCTTTCTATGTCTGGCTCTGGTGGCTTACACCTGTAATCCTAGATCCTCAGGAGGCTGAGCTTTGAGGATCACAGTTCAAAGACAATATAAGCAAATCTGAGAGACGCTTATCTCTAACCAACAAAAAACCAGAACTGGAGTTGTACTCCACATGATTAGAGCACCAGCCTTGAGCGAAAAAGCCAAGCAAGAATACAAGGTCCTGAGTTCAAGCCCCAGTACCAAGACACAAGATGATGATGATGATGATGATGATGATGATGATGATGATGATGATGATATTGAAATAATATTAGGTCCCATTGTGGATCTGCCCCTTCTCTAATACACTACAAACCAAAATGGAAAAACGTGCTTAAACCAAGTTGCAAAAGATTGAAAGTGTAAGGAATGAGGGAGGAGTATTGTAAATACATTTGTACATGTTTTTTCAAAGCAGGCTTGTGGGGCCAGACATTGATGACTCACATCTACAATCCTAGCTACTCCAGAGGCTGAGATTTGAGGATCATGGTTCAAAGCCAGCCTGGGCAGAAAAGGCCATGAGATTCTTATTTCCAACTAATCTGCAAAAAGATCCTTGAAATGGCTGGGCACATCTGTAATCCTGGCTACTCAGGAGGCTGAGATCTGAGGATTCCGGCAGGAAGTCAATTCAGGCAGAAAAGTCCCTGTGAGACTCTTATCTCCAATTAACCACCTAAAAACTGGAAGTGGTGCTGTTGCTCAAGTGGTAGAGTGCTAGCCTTGAGCGCAAAGAGGCTCAAGGACAGAACCCAGTCCCTTAGTTCAAGCCTTATAACTAACAACAACAACAATAACAACAAAAAGCTGGAAGTATGGCTTGAGTAGTAGAGTGCCAGCCTTGAGCAGAAAAGCCAATCAAGAGCACAACGTCTGGAATTCAAGCTCTAGTACAGTATAAATTAATTAATTAATTTAATTTAAGAAATGGATTCTTGGGCTTATATGTCTATTTCACCAAGCCTCATCCTGCTTACTTACATAAAGTGCTGGTCGATGTAGAGCCAGGAACAGGCCTGAGCCTTGTCTCTGATATTCACAGGGTCGGGGGCAGAGGGGCTCAAAGAAAGACTAGCTGGAAGACTGCTTACAATAGGTGCAGATTGAGGAAAAAATGAGACTCTCAAATTAGAAACTATTGAAAGCACTAGATGATGGCTTCAAAGCAGGCTGGTGAGTATTCACTCACTGTACGTAGTCTAAAAGACACAGGATACTTTATGGTTCCCATGTCGAAGATATTATAAATGCTGGCCTCTGTCTTCTAGGAAGTCAATCAATCTGTACATAGTAATCTCTTCTTTCCAGATAACCATCTCCACCTGACATTTCTTTCTCCATGTTTCATCAGTATAGGATCAAGAAAGAGAGACTGATACAGAAGCCAGGAGAGGTGGGCTGTTTTTCCAGGCTACGTGAGGAATGAGAAAAATTACACAAAGGATTCATAATTCATGACCTCCCCTCCAGCTCCACTTAGGAAATACAGACATTATCTCCTAGAGAAGATTCCCACAAGACTCGTCCCCTCACCTCTGCCTGCTCTCTCTTGCTCTCCTCCTCTCTCTCTCTTTCTACTTCTACCTTTGTGCATGTTCATTCCCCACCCCCATGCCCTGAAAAATGGATGGCTTCTCCTGCAATCTTACAACATTTGCCTCTGTTCCAAGGGGGATCATTCTAAATGGATTTTCTGGCATCTGAAACTTTGATTTGCAGGAGATTCTGAGGGAGAGAGAGACTAGAGGATGGCTAGATGATAGATGATAATGATGAACATATGATAGTAGATACATACATATAGATATGGATAGATAGACAGACAGACGGGCAGACAGACAGACAGACAGATGCGGGTGGGGATTAGGGGTACATGAGTAAATAGATGGATGATACATAGTAGACACACATATACTTTACAACATACATGCACTCTAAACAGATAGGTGATAGGTAGATAATAGGTACACGCATATTCTTCAGGACTTACAGATACACGTATGTACTTTAATATGCATGTGTGTATATAGCTAGCTGTATGTATTTCTCCAGTTTTATCAGGGCAAACTCTAGGA
This sequence comes from Megascapheus bottae, assembly GCF_031878675.1. NCBI lineage: Eukaryota > Metazoa > Chordata > Mammalia > Rodentia > Geomyidae > Megascapheus > Megascapheus bottae. The sequence goes on from NC_143510.1 coordinate 1,020,815, forward strand.
AAAATGCTTTTAATATGTCTCTGGAGATTTGGAGAGCACACTGCCTGGGTCAGCCATCAGGGCAGAGGTCCTTGTCTCGAGGCTCTGCACCCCTCATCATGAGCTGGAGCCCACCCGTGCTCGGGTCTCGGGGTATCCCCTGCCGGTGTGTCCCTGGAACATGTGAACAAATGGCTTGATTGAACCTTGGAGGTGTGCACCTTCATGAGCATCCAATCAGAGGGGCTAAGACGCTCGTGCAGCCCTGGAGCAGGCTGTGTGGAGCCTCCTGGTTGGCTCCGGGGGCTGCAGTGACGCGCAGGTAGCCAGAGACCTTATTAACCCCACACCCAGGTACCTGGCCCCTCCTTTGACACCACAGAGACAAAGGACCTGATCCAGATGCTGCTGGGTTTCGATTCGGTTCTAACGCAGTTGGTGAAGGAACTTTTCTGAGCAGGAGTGGGACACTGGGAGAGAGCGAGGGAAGGGGTGACACCGTCCAGAAGGAAATAGACGCCTTACTTGATGTAGGGAACTGTAATGCCTCTCCATATCACCTTTTTAATAGCAGCTTTTAATGGGGAAGATGTTTAAAAAGAATCGTTCTGAGAGCTACCAACCAAGACACGCCCATACAGAGCAGGAAAACAATCCTGAGCAAGTAATCAACAAAATGAAAGAGGTTTGTGACATCGATTTCAAAATACGGAAAAAATGAAGCTCACCAGGGAATCCCGTATTTTCTAATATTAGAAATTAATATTCATAATAGCTTCCTATTACTAATGATTACTATAACGAACACCCCTAAGAGGCTTATTCAATCTATCTCTAGTCAATAATCTCTCTCTCACCTACCCTCACATATTTCAATGGAACCTCTTGCCTTTCTAAAGGTAAGTGAGATGTGTCTCACTATCGAGGAAAAAAGCAAGCTTTTCTCTACTCTAGAAGCCAGGTACTGGTAATTCACTCCTGTAATCCTAGCTACTCAGGAGGCTGAGATCTGACGATGAGTCTGAGGTCAGCCTACACAGAAAAGTCCACAAGACTCTTATCATCAATTAATAATCAAAAAGCTGGAAGGGGGTCATGATTCAAATAGCAGAGTACTACCCTTGAGCAAAAAACTCAGGGATAACCTCTAGGCCCTGAGTTCAAGCCCCAGCATGGGGAAAAACCAAAACAAAAACTCAGAGAAATAAAATTCTCTATGTAGTCTAATAATATTTTAAACAAAATGTTATTGCTACTATTAACAAATACCCTAGGAAGCTTTTCAACCCCATCTCTAATCACTAACCTTTCTTTTTCTGTCCTAACACATTAAAAGGAATCTTTTACCTTTCCAAGGATAAATGAGATGTTTTCTCATTATCTAGAAACAGGAAATTTTTTACTCTGTAGAGACTGTTAAAAAATGGTAGAGTAAAAGGCACCTGGTATCCTTAATATGTGGCTATTAGATCCAAAGAGTACAAGAGCAAGGACTCAATATTTGCATACCCAATGCTATGAGCATGGTAATGGAAATATAAACATAACTATATAGACATAAAAACCTATGACTCTATAGACATACTGTTTTATTTCATAAATTAACATGTATCTATGATAGACAAACCCTTAGCCTAATTTTGATTAAGTTCTAAAAACTAAGTGCCAGTGATTGTATATAGAGATTCCCTTCTTGAATTCTTGTTTGTTAAACATGTCATTTGAAATATGATGTAAAAATCAATGTTAATAAATTCTTTAATAAAAAAATGAATGGTAGAGCACTAGCCTTGAATGGAAAAAAACAAAAACAAAAACAAAAACTCCTGAGTTCAACTCCCAGTACCAGCCCAAAGAAAAACAAAAAGTAATTTTCAGTATCAACGTGGAGAGAAACATGTCATTTGAAGAAAGCTTTCCTGAGCATGATCTCAATTTGTTAATGACCTTCCTGTTCATTCTCTTGTGCTTTTCTGAGTTACCTGCAAATCTGTAAATCAATTTTTTTTCTTGACCAATGGGTGTCACTCAGACACAACTTAGAATAACTGGATTCAGTGCTTGGCTTGGGATTTTTTTTTTTCCTCTGGAAGTGGAGGTTACAGACTTTTCCTCTGCCACCATGAACTTTCCATTAGTAATCTATGTTGGAGAGAGAATGAGGTCAAATATACATGTGGTCTTTGTGACAATTAGTAGTCAGGAAATGCTCATGCTTATCTCCCCAAATATTGATTCTTAAATATATTTTGTCAGTAATCTAGACTATTTCTATTCTGATCCAGATTGCCAAATAGTCGGATAGCTATAGAAATTCTTTTTCTTGGGGCCAGGAGTTTGGCCTCGTGATAGAGTGAGGGCTTGACTTAGCATGCATGAAGACCTGGGTTCAATTCCTTGTTACCACACACATAGAAAAAGCCGGAAGTGGAGCTGTGGCTCAAGTGATGGGGCTCTAGCCTTAAGAAAGCCCAAGGACAGTACTCAAGCCCTGAGTTCAAGCCCCAGGACTGGAAAAATAATTCTTTTTCTTCCTTCCTTTCTTGCTTTTCACTCAAGGTTGGTCCTCTACTATTTGAGGCACACCTCCACTCCTGACATTTTGTGGGTTAGTGGCAGATAAGAATCTTGAGGGGCCGGGAGTTTGGCCTAGTGGTAGAGTGCTTGCCTAGCATGCACGAAGACCCGGGTTCGATTCCTCGGTACCACATACATAGAAAAAAAGCTGGAAGTGGTGCTGAGGCTCAAGTGGTAGAGCTCTAACCTTGAGAAAGTCCAAGGACAGTGCTCAGGTCCTGAGCTCAAGCCCAGGACTAGAAGGAAAAAAAAAAAAAGAATCTGGGTTTTGTCTTCCTGGACTGGCTTCAAACCAACATCCCCAGGTTTTAGTTTCCTTAGCTGCTAAGGTTACAGGTATGAGCCATGGCATCTAGCTGTCACTCTCTTTTTCTCTTTCTTTCTTTCTGTGTTTGAGATAGGAGAGAGGGAGGAGGAGGGAGGGAGATCAAGCGCCAATACTGGGGCTTGAACTCAAGACTTCACATTCTGATTTGGCTTTTTTGCTCAAGGCTTGTACTTCACCACTTGAGCCATAGCTCCACCTCCAGTCTTTTGCTGGTTAACTCATGTTTGTCTTCCTAGACTGGCTTTGAATCTCGAGCCTCAAATCTCAACCTCCTGAGTAGCTAGGTTTGGGTATACTCCAAACCCTGCCTTGTTCTCTCTTTCTGATCAGAACAGGCCTGAAAGCACCCATGTTCAGGGGTACCAAGAAAGTCCTTCTCCCCAGGGATAATTGCAGTTGAGACCCTCTGCACCCACATGCAAAGGAGGTGAGTCAGGGTACACTTCCTTGTCTGGTTTACAACAGAGCAATCTATAGATCCCTCTCAGAAGCCAGCTTCTACCCAACACAGCTACTAAAGTCTTTCAAAAACTAAGATCTTTTCTGAATTTGTTCTCCGGAGTTCAGTGAAAACACCATGAATGGTTCAAAAATCAGGAGAAACGTGTGTGTGTGTGTGTGTGTGTGTGTGTGTGTGTGTGTGTGGAGAGAAAGATCTATATCTACCTATATATATATAGAGAGAAAAAAGACAGACAGACAGACAGATGCGCTCTCCCAAAGTAATGATGAGACTGTATGGTGGCTCATGCCTGTTATCTTAGCTAATCAAGGAGTTGAGTAGCTAGGATTTGAGGATATTGATTCAAAGACGGCTTCAGCAGACACATATATGAAACTCTTATTTCCAATTGACCAGAAATGGAGCTACAGTTCAAGTGGTAGAGTGTCAGCTTTGAGCAAAAAAAAAATAGAATAGACAGTGCCCAGGCCCTGAGGTCAAGTCCTGGTATTGGCACAGAGTGAGAGGGCCAGATGGTCAGTCAGTCCCACAGTGTGTCTATCTGTCACCCGTGATGAATAATGAGAGAGCTCTACGTACATGACATAAATGATGAAACAGACAAGTGTGCTAGCATGCTCGGAGTCAGAGGGTTATTTTTCAGAACAGACTTCTGAAGACACTGAGGCATGAGTGAGGGGGTTTTGAGGCTACCTTGAGATCCAACTTAAGTCTGGGAATGGGCACTGTGTGGCTGAGCCTGCATCTGAGAACAATGAGCAACTCTGGCTGTGCAGACGCATCACAGGACAGGAGCTGTGAACTACTCGATTCTTAGTTTTTAAAAGTAATGAAAGCAACAAAGCTGAGAAAATGGCATCAGTGAATGAGACTTGATCCAAGGGCCTGCCTAGGCATCATCCTTTGACTTTTCCCATCCAAAGCTGGTGCTCTACCACTTGAGCCACAGCTCTACTTCTAGGTTTTGTTGTTGTTTTGTCAATCATAGGACTTGAACTCTGGGTCTGGGCACTGTCCCTGAGCTCTTCAGTTTAAGGCTAGCACTTTACGCCTTAAGCCACAGAGCCACTTCCAGTTTTCTGATATTTAATTGGAAATAAGAGTCTCACGGACATTAGTGCCCAGGCTTTGAACCTCGATCCTCAGATCTCAGCTTCCTGTGTAGCTAAGATTACAGGCATGAGTACAAGCGGCCGGCTAGCTACTTCCAGTTTTTAAGTAGTTAATTAGAGATAAAAGTCTCATGGAGTGAAGTTTCCTGCCCAGGCTGGCTTCAAACCATGACCCTCCGATCACAGCCTCCTGAGTAACTAGGATTACAGGCATGAACCACTGGCACCCAACTGTCCCATTTTCTTTTATTTTTAGAATTAAAAGTGGAGGAGGAGGGCCAAGGAACATGACAGATGAGGTAAATTGGACCAAAATACACTATCTGCATTTATGAAATTTTCATGTTAATCCTACTTGTGATATTAATAAGTCAGATAGGGAGAGAGCGAGAGAGAGAGAGAGACAGACAGACAGACAGACAGACAGACAGACAGACAGAGAGACACAGGGAGAGAGAGAGACACAGAGAGAGAGAGAATGCTTAGGTTACTTTTAATAGGAAAATTCATAGCCTTACTTTAGCATAGCTTCAGCCAGGTGCCAGGGCTCACGCCTGTCATCCTAGCTACTCAAGAGGGTGAGATCTGAGGATCACAGTTCAAAGCCATCCCAGATAGGAAAGTCCATGAGGCACTTATTTCCAATTAACTACTACTCGATTTAATTTAAAAAGAGAAAAGCCAGATGCTGGGCTCACATCTGTCATCCTAGCTACTGAGAAGGCTGAGATCTGAGGATCATAGTTCAAACCCCAGGAAAAAAAAGCCACAAAAAATAGCATGGCTCTTAAATGTATGGTAGGAAAGATCTTTTATTTACTCTCTACATTTATGAACAACCACAGATCCTCCTCCTACTTTGAAGCAATATGGAATTCATGTGTATTTAAACAAAATACTCATGAAAGTGGCACCGTGTCTCAAAGTGATAGAGCATTATCCTTGAGTGAAAAATCTCGGGGACGGTGCTCGGCCCTGAATTCAAGCCCCATGATTGACAAAAAGAAAAAAAATACTCGTAATGTCAACCAAATTCTCTTTTTCAATGGAACACAATTACACACTTGGAACTTACCCTCTGATTGGCCGAAGGTTTATATATCTTCAGCCTGAAAAGCACTTGAAGCTTTATAATCTCCGCAGATCATTGTCCAGTTAGAACATACCACGCTGGCTTCGCAAGTCCTGATCAAACCTGTGCCTGCAGGCACGTGTCTGCCGTTCTTGCTTGCAGGTGGCTGAGAGGCCCTGCACTTCCGAGTTACTCCTAAGAAAGAGACAGAGGGAGTCAGAAATGTCCAGGAAGACATAAATGGAGAGTAGGGGGGGGGGATTGAGAAACAGAGATACGGAGAGATTGAAAGAATAGAGACAGAAAGAGCACTGGTGATGAATGAGGAAGAGGAGGAGGAAGAGCAGGTCGACCAGAGAGGTGGAATACTAGAGAGGCGTCTCAGGAAGCCTGAGAGAGTTAGTGTACCTGGTGGAAATTAAGAACAATTGCCCTTCTTGTTTTGTGCTCAAATAAGCAGTTGTATGTTTGTTCCAAGGTAGTTCTGGCCTTAACTAAACAGAACATGAACTCCAGACAGTTTCTTGGTATTTTGGAGCTCTTCCTCTCTTTCTCTTGGCCCTAATATCCACACTTAAAAGTACTGACTGTGGTCCAGGAGTTTGGCCTGGTGGTAGAGTGCTTGCCTAGCATGCATGAAGACCCGGGTTTGATTCCTCAGTACCACATACGTAGCAAAAAGCCAGAAATGGTACTGTGGCTCAAGTGGTAGAGCCCTAGCCTTGAGAAAGTCCAGGGACAGTGCTCAGGCCCTGAGCCCAAGCCCAGGACTGGCAAAGAAAAAAAAATAGTACTGACTGAGTCCAGGAGTTTGGCCTCATGTTAGAGTGCTTGCCTAGCATGCACAAAGACAGGAGTTCCATTCCTCAGTACCACATACATAGAAAAAAGCTGGAAGTGGTGCTGTGACTCAAGTGGTAGAGCTCTAGCCTTGAGAAAACCCAAGGACAATGCTCAGGCCCTGAGTTCAAGCCCCAGAACTGACAAAAAAAAATACTGACTGACCCCGGGCATTGATGGCTCACACCTCTGTCATATCAGCCACTCAGGAGGCTAGCACCTGAAAATGGAGGTTCAAAGCCAGCCCAGCAGGAGAGTCGATGAGTCGAGGTATCCAGGACCATGGCTGTCCTCTACTCCAGTGCCATCCTTGCCTCCACCACAACGGGCCTGTCATAGATTCCAGAAACTTCTGCTGACAGCACAGATGTCCTCACATCTGGGTGAGATAGCAAACTCTGGCCCAGGGGAAAACAAAATGTCTTGTGAATGAGCCTCCTGGAAGAGATTTTTCTTTCTAGATTACAAAAGAAAAAAAAAAGAATCCTTCACTTTTTATCTTGCCTTGAATGTCAATATGAGACCCTAGGCTATATTGACTTTATCAAAATGCCAGGCAGAAATTAAGCCTGTGAGGATGGAAGAGAGATAAAGAAAGCTATAATCAGAATTCTCGATGGCATCGCTGAGCTGCTGAAACAATGCCAACCAACACCTGACTTCAGAGTTCCTGTTAGGAGGAGGGGAGCATCCATTGTTTCATGTTGGCACTGGGGCTTGAAGTCAGGACCTTTAGCTAGGGTACTTTTGCATTTTTGCTCTAGGCTGGCATTCTATCATTTGAGCCATAGCTCCACTTCTGGCTTTTTTCCGACTGGCTCATTAGATATAATTGTCTCACAGACCTTACTGTCTGGACTGGCTTGGAGCCACAGTTCTCAACCTCCTGAAAAGCTGGTCAGTTCTTCCTCACCTTCATTCACACAGCTGGGAGTTTGCTCTTCTCCACATTCTGAGCTCTGAAATGACTTCTTCCTTGTCTTACACCTGCCTACATCATTCCTCTTTCTCCATTGCTCAACTACTTCAACACAAGGACTGTGTTTTCCTTTTATTTCCCACATAGAATGTTGCCAGACAAACAATAGAATCTTGGCAAATATTTGTTGGATTAAATAATGGCAATAAATATATGATACGGTCTTCCTGAACAGCTTTATCATGGTGACTGAGAACACTGAAGGCTTGATCATTACCTAGAAGGGCGCGCACGCGTGTGTGTGTGTGTGTGTGTGTGTGTCTCTCTCTTTTTCCCCCTATGCCAGTTCTGGGGCTTGAACTCAGGGCCTGGGCACTGTTCCTGAGTGTTTTGCTCAATGTTAGTGCTCTACCACTTGAACCATAGTTCCACTTCTAATTTATTGGAAGTTAATTGGAGATTTAAAAAAAAAAGCCTGCTGGGTTTTCCTGCCCAGGGTGTCTGAACCATGATCCTCAGATCTCAGCCTCTGAGTAGCGCCAGGCATGAGCCACTGATGCCTAAATATGCCAAGGCATTTGTAAGAGGGATTTACCTTTTTCACTGGGTGCTATTTACTGTCTCAGAATCTTAGTCTGGAATGTTATGTCAGCTGTAACTATTAAAATAAAATCCCAAAACTCGGTGCTAATGGCTCATGAGGATTCTTGCTCGAACCACCTAAAACCAAAAGTGGTACTGTGGCTCAAGTGGTAGAATGTTAGCCTTGAGCAAGAAGAAGTTTAGGGATAGAAGCCAGGTCCCGAGTTCAAGCCCAAGGATAGGCACATGTGCACATGCACTTGTGCGTACGTGTGCGCGCGCACACACACAGCAGAAAAGTGCAGCCCTCGAATGACAACCCTGGGTAATCCTGAAGACCTTACCCTCCAAAGAACAGGAACTCTGCCTTTGATAACAGATGGGTTCTCTGAGAATCCAGTGAAAGGCACATAAATAGAACACAGATGTAAGCAATTACAAATCCAGGACACCTACTCTGCCTCCAATTTATTTTTAGATGAAATGTGACTGGAGTCTTTTCAGTACCATAATTAATTTTCAAGGATCATCATTAACGTCCCCAGAAACAAGATATATATATATATATATATATATATATATATATATATATATATATATAGTTTTGCATAGGAGTTTTGAGTGATAAAGAATGATTTTTTTAAGTAGTCCAGTGGGGGAAGGTTTTTAGTTTTTTAGTTCTTTTCAGTTTGACTCAGTAGGAATGACGTTCTTAATACTCAAATATAATCCCAATGCTGGTGGCTCACGCCTGTAAGCCTAGTTAGTTACTCAAAAGGCTGAGATCAAAGGACTATGGTTCAAAACCAACCCCAAGCAGGAAAGTCCATGAGACTCTTCTTTCCATGAGACTCAATCACCAAAACTCCAGAAGTAGAGGTGTGACTCAACTGGTAGAGTCGTGAGACAAAAAACTCAACACCCTGACTTCAAGCCTCAGGACCAGAACAAAACAAACAAAATGCCCTTGATATATGCACCTGTCTTCTCCCCTTCCCTTCCCCTCTGTCCCCAAGAATTTACCCTACCTCTTGCCTCACTCCTAGATTCATGGAGGGAAAAGGGAAAAATCAGGCCAGGCTGAGAACTGTGCATCCTGCATGCTGGTTCTCCTGTGGACAGATCACGCTGTACTTGAATGTTTCCCTCGCCCATACTCAGACACTGGGCTCTCCCTAGAGGAGGGTAGACAGGAGCAGAATAGGTTGCTTGCTTGTCATTTAGACTTATCAGGATAGAATGAGCCCAGAAGTTCTCTCAATTCTATCACTTGAGGCAAAAGGGATCTAAGATGCAAAGTGGCGTGCTGTGAGTCTCAAGAGGGCAACTGAGGAGAGTGCAGGGATCTTAGCTAAGAGGTCCCCTCCTCTAGTGTCTGTTCAACTTAACATCCCTAGGAGAACAACTTGCCTCCTTCCTGGAGCACCCAGGGAGATAGACGCCCCATGGTAACACAAACCACTTGATCTCATTCTCTCAGAAAGGGCCCCAAAGCTTTCGCACGTGATCTCCCCAAGATCAAAAGGTCAGTCAAGGGGCGAGGAGCAGGGCCTAATGGTAGCGTGTTCACCTAGCATGCATGAAGCCCTGGGTTCGATTCCTCGGTACCACAGACACAGAAAAAGCCACAAGTGGCACTATGGCTCAAGTAGCAGAGCTCTAATGTTGAGCAATATGTGCCCAAGGACAGTGCCCAGAACATGAGTTCAAGCCCCTGGACTAGCAAAAAAAAAAAAAAAGAAGAAGAAGAAGAAAGGAAGAAAAGTTCAGTCAAAACAAAAAAAGTTCAACCTATGGCTCTCCCATGTAATCTTAGCTACTCAGGAGGCTGAGAGGTTCAAAGACAACCCGACAGGAACATTCATGAGACTCTTACATCCAATGAACTAGCAAAAGCCTGGAAGTGGAGCTGTGGTTCAAGTGGTAGAGCACCAGCCTTGTGGGGAAAGGTCAAGCAAGAGCTCAAGGCACTGGATTCAAGCCACGGTGTTGGTGCAAAAACCCACCATAGCTGTAGATACTTTGCTTATAATGGTTATGCATTTCACATTGTTTGTTTATTACATTTATGTCTAATGTTTGCTTCATAGGGTGAGGGCGTATGTTTGTGTGCGAGTCTTGGGGCTTGAACTCAGAGACTGTGTACTGTTCTTGAGGTTTTTTACTCAAGGCTGATGCTGCACCATTTGAGCCATTGCTCTGTTTCTGGGTTGTTGGGGTTTTTTTTTTTTTGTAGTTTATGAAAGATAACAGTCTCTTGAACTTTTCTGCCCAGGCTAGCTTTGAACTGTGTTTTTCAGATCTGAGCCTCCTGTGTAGGTAGGGTTGCAGGTGGGAGCCACCAGTACGGCAGATCATCCTTTCTAATAGAGTCAAATAGTCAGGGCCTAGGGCGTCTTAAAAGAGGTGCCTACTAGGGCTGGGAGTTTGGCCTAGTGGTTAAAGTGCTTGCCTAGCATGCATGAAGACCCAGGTTCGATTCCTCGGTACCACATACATACAAAAAAGCTGGAAGTGGTGCTGAGGCTCAAGTAGTAGAGCTTTAGCCTTGAGAAAGTCCAAGGACAGGGCTCAGGCCCTGAGCCCAAGTCCAGGACTGGCAAAAAAAAAAAAAAAAAAAAAAAAAAAAAAAAAAAGAGGTGCCTACTTGCTAACAATCATCCTTAATCAGGAACAAAAACAAAAATCAAAAAGGCTCCTTACAAGAAGTACTTTCTTAATTCATTTAAAGACATAATTTCACTTTTTCTTCCTAGCTTTTTTTGGAAAACTTATCAAAGATTCTTTCCGAAAGAGACCACTGAGTTTTTTCTGCAACCATAAGAGCAAAGAGAAAACTAAGTCAAGGGAAAGGTAATACACTATAAGAAACTTTCAGATTTCTAGTAAACAAAGACTCTTTTGTGTGTGTGTGTGCGTGTGCGTGTGTGTGTGTGTGTGTGTGTGTAGTTTTTGTGTGTGGAAGAAAAACTGACTCTTGTTCAAGGCTAGCACACTACCACTGGAGCCACAACACCACATCTAGTTTTCTGGTGGTTAATTGGAGATGAGAGTCTCATGGACTTTCTGGCCCAGGCTGGCTTTGAACTGTGATCCTCAGAGCTCAGTCCCCTGAATAGCTAGGATTACAGGCATGAGTCACTGGCACCCAGCTCCAGTCTTTAATTTCTAATACAGGTATTCTGAAACCATGAAGTTATTTACAATACAAATAAGTTAATAATTTGAATTTGATTCTTATTTTAACCTCTAGAAAGGGTAGAACTGTCTTTTTCACACCTAAATAGTTTAAAACTTATGAATTATTTTTGGATCTGTGTGTGTAATCCAATATTATCATTTTTTCATGTAAAACAACTTGCAGATATGAAATAGCTTAGTCGTGATTTACTCCTCTTTCAAAAATTTCCTCCAGATCTAATGGTTACATTTAAAGCTCTGCGTCTTATTTTTTAAAAGTCTACTATAAATCAAAGCATGGTAGATGTTCAAAGTTTGACTCTAGTGTGTGCATGTGAATGTGCATGTGTGTGTGTGTGTGTGTGTGTGTGTGTGTGTTTGTCTGTGTCTGTGTGCCAATACTGGCGAATGAACTCAGGGCTTAGGAGCTGTCTCATAGCTTCTTTGCTCAAGGTGTTCTACTTTTTGAGCCACAGCTCCATCTCTAGCTTTCTGGTGCTTATTTGGAGATAAGAGCCTCAGAGAAATAAGAGTCTCAGCCCAAGTCTCTGGGCTGGCTTGGAATTTTAATCTTCAGCCCTCACCCTCCTGAGTAGCTGAGATTACAAGCCTGAGCCACCACTGCGGAACTTAAAGGATGGCATTTCTGAGTGCTGCTAGGGCTCACAGAATACCATGCAGACAGACATAGCGTTCAGAAGTTCTGCAATGCACAAGGGAACTTGTGGAAATTCCCAGATTTTTTTTTTCCTTGTGGAAAGCCACGTGTTTTAAAGTGTGGAGTTTGAAGTTATCAAGAGAGAGAGAGAGAGAGAGAGAGAGAGAGAGAGAGAGAGAGAGACAGACAGACAGACAGACAGACAGACAGACAGACAGACAGAGACAGAGAGGGACATAGAGCACTTGTGAGAAGGGGCGGCCCCAGGGCAGCTGCGCTTTGGGGATGGGGCAGCTGGGCCAGGCAGGTGGTTAAGCTGCGTTCTTTAGCTGGGCCAGGGTAAAAGTGGGCCATCAACCTGGCTTGATGAAAGTCAGACTGCCCAACCCCCACCCAGCCCCTAGAACATGAAGAACCTGCCAGTATAGCTTTCTAGAAGCCGGACACCCAGGCTTTCCCGTCTATTCCAGGGGCCTGCACCCCACCCGTGAGCACTGGCGCTGGGTGCTGGGGCGGAAAGCGCCTTTCTCCCGCGCGTGTGCGTGTGCGTGTGCGTGTCCGGGGCCCGAAGGGAAGCTATGGGAAGAGCCCCCTTTGTTCCCTTTGCCATGCAAACTCTGGTCACTGCGGACGTGCACCCAGGTGGACGGCGCAGGGCGAGGGCAGCGCCCCGGGTCCCACACGCCGCCCAGAGCCCGGCCTCTCCTGGGCCCCCAGCCCGGATTCCAGCACCCGGTGGAGCAGGCACGGGGGCGCACACCTGTCCTCCCAGACCCTCGGGGGCTGAGATCTGAGGACCCGAGTTCAAAGCCCGCTGGAGCACAACAGTCCTGAGGCTCTTAATTTCCAAGTAACCAGCAAAAAATAAAGAGCTGGAAGTGGAGGTGTGGTTCAGATAGTGGAGCACCAGCCTTGGACGAAAATACCAAGTGAGAGTGCAAGGCCCAGAGTTCACACGCACACCATACACACATGCACATGCATCTGTGTGCACGAATATTTACACAGTACACTGGACGCCGGGAATGCCCTCTCCCCCTTGAGTCCGGGGCGCCATCCGCCCGGCCCTCGCGCCGGACTCGGCTCTTCCCCGGTCAGAGCCAGAGGGAAGAATCCGAGAGCCCCGGGCGCCCGCGCGGGTCTGGGGCGGCTCCGGGCACACGCCGGGGGCGGCGGGGCGGCCACGGGCTGCCCGGCCGCCCCCGGCGGAGGGTCTCTGCTGCCCGGAGCATGGGGTCTCTCGTGGCCGCGATCGCAGGTCCCGGTGGGCACCGTCCGCCGGCGCGGTCTCCGCCCGGACGTCTCGGCCTCCACCCGGCCAGCCGCGGCGATCGCGGCCCCTCGCGGGCTCCGGGGTTCGGGGCTCCGCGGCGCGGGCCGGAGCTGGCGGGGCTCGCGGGACGGCGGCGGGTCCTGCCCGGAGCGCGGGTCCCGAGGCGGGCGGAGGCGCAGCGCGGCGGGCCGGCCGCGCGGGGTGGGGCCCCGGGGGAGGTGGCCAGGGCGCCCCCGGCCCGCCGACCGCCGCTTCCCCCCCTCCCCGCTCCCGGCCGCCGGCCGCGCCCGCCCCGCCCGCCCGCCCGCGCCCCGCGCTCCTCGGGCGCCACCTTGGTGCGGCTGCTCACTCGGGCGCAGGTCCGGCAGGGAGCGTGTGAACCTCTCCTCCGCCGCCCAACCTGCCGGTCGGGGACCCGGACCCGGGAGCGCCGAGAGCCCGGCGAGCGCCTGAGATCGGGGATCGGGGTGACTCGTGCGCCGCCCCGCGCGGAGCCCGCTGCCCTCGGCGCCCGGGAAAGGGCATCGCTCCGCTCCCGCGCCCAGCCGCCCGGGCTGCCCGAGGATCCCCGGCGCCCTCCTGCCGGCGCCGCCCGGGGAGCCGGGGTCGCTCCGGCCCTGCGCCGCCCGCGCCGCCCGCGAGCCGGGGCGCCCGTCCAGCCCCGCGCCCGCCGCCCGCGCCTCGCCCCGCCGGAGCCTCCTCCTCGGCGGAGCCGTCCTCCGGATCCCCGCCGCTCCAGGTACCGGCAGCCCCGGCCGGGACGCGGACCGCGGGGTCGGCGCCCCGAAAGCCGCGCGGACGCGGGGCCGGGGAGGCGCGCGGGGGCCGCGGGACCCAGGCCGGGCGCCGGGCGAGTCCTCGCCGCGCCTCGCCGTGGGGTTTTCCTGTTTGGGGGGGAGGCGGGGAGCCCCATCTTTTCTTTTATTCTTACTTTTGCTGGCTCGGGAGAAGCCCGGCTGGGACAGCCGAGTCCTGAACCAGTGAGCGCCCGGAGCTGTCGAGGAGGCTCGGCGGGACCCCGGCGCCCCTCGGCAGGCGCGGGCGGGCGGGGGCGGGGTGGGGGCGCGCGGCGCTGACGCCCGGCTCCCCCGCGTGCGTCCCGGCTCCAGGTCCCGGAGAGGAGGCGAGGAGACGATGCTGCGCACGCTGCTTCAGCGCTGGAGCGTGGCGGTGTTCCTGCTCAGCTCCTACGCCGTGCCCGCGTGCGGGCGCTCGGTGGAGGGGCTCGGCCGCCGGCTGTGAGTACCCGCGCCCCCGGGGCTCCCTTCCCTAGACGGCCGGGTGTGGGGCGGAGAGATGGGGGCCTCGAGCTTCCTCCCGGGGGAGACGGGAAGCCCCTGCTCCTTCCGCTCGGAATCCCCCGCGGGGAGCCATGCCCACCCCGAGCCTCGACGGGATGGGAGCCGGGGTCTTTGCGCCTGGATGGCCTTCTGCACCTTAGCTGGTCGTCGGGGGGAGCAAAGGCTTGACACCTACTTTCCTTATGAATGACCGGATGGGTGTAAAGCGGATCAGCCGGGCCGCATTGTATAAGGAAGGCACATTACATAAGGAAATAGGAGGAAGCTGGGCTGTGGCCGGGGCGCTGGGTCCCCCAACAAGCTGTGGGTGCACCGACCTGCCTGGAGGGGTGGCTAACGGGGCCGAGCGGGAGCCGTGGACTGGCACTGGTGGTTCTGGGAAGAGTCACTTTGACTGAGGGGATCCCATGGCCGAGCACGGCAGGGAAGCGTTCCCGGGATGCAATGACGGAGAAGCGGGCGGAGCCGGGCGCCCGGTCTTTCTTATCTGTAGCCACCTGGCCGCGCATGGACCTGCGCGATGCCGTCTTGAAGAGTCGGACTCAGCCGAGCTGTGAGCCCGGAATGGGGCTGGTGGCTCACACCTGCGACCCTGGCGTCTCAGAGGGCTGAGACCCGAGCGGCGAAGCTCAAAGCCACCGCAGGCAGAAAAGAATCAATGACCCAAAAAGCCAGACGTGGAACTGTGGCTCAAGGTGGCAGTGCTGCCCTTGAGGGGAAAAGCTAAGGGACAGAGCCGTGCCCGGAGTTCAATCCCAGTACTGGGCTCTCTCTGGCTCACTTGCCCTCCCTCTCCTTCCCTCCCCACCCCTCTCCTCTCTCTCTCTCTCTCTCTCTCTCTCTCTCTCTCTCTCTCTCTCTCTCTCTCTCTCTCTCTCTCTCTCTCTCTCTCTCTCTCACACACACACACACACAAAGAAAGAAAGAAAGAAAGAAAGAAAGAAAGAAAGAAAGAAAGAAAGAAAGAAAGAAAGAAAGAAAGGAAGAAAAGTAAGGGAAGGATGGAGGGAAGCAAAAGGAAAAGACAGAAAGAAAAAGAAAGGGAGAAAGAGAGAAAAGAAAACTTTAAGGAGAACTTTTTCACTTAATAATAAAAGTAGAAACATTCACAATTGGGTTCATGATGCTTTCTTCTAAATTCTCATGGGTATAGAAAAAACCAACTGTTTTTAAGTTGCCCTTGATTTAATATTATTATCCTTAGAGGAGAAAATCCTTGAATGAAATTATTTCAGACATGTCTGAACTTTGGTGCCCAAATGGAAATCTATTATGAAGCTCCTAAGGCAAATTGTCTAGAACATTATACTAAAAGATAAAGGGTCATTGTATTCTTCAAATCAATGTTTATACTCATGTATTTCTGTAAGTTGTCCTCAGACTTTTTGCTTTATTTCGTGACTTGTATTACAGTCAATTATTTGACACACACATCAAAATATAGACAAAGACTGAAATTTTAAAAGCACCCTAACATACTCTATTTATTTGGCTAAGAAATGCTATCTTGAAGTACTGCCAATTTTTTTCGGAGGGTACTCGAGAAATGCCTTTTCCCTTTTTTGAGAAATAATAAGGAAGCCAGGATAAATCCACACTTCTAACATATAAAAATGGTTCTAAGTTTGTCCTGAAAGCTACTTTTTTTAAAACTCTTTCCTTGTTCTACCTTGCAAAAAAAAAATAATAATAACCCACCCACATTAGAAACCCATTTAGCAGCCAGGGGCCCTGCTCTAGTTTTGATTGTGGGTGAAATAAAATATTGTAGTTAAACACTCAACATATGGTTATAAATCACCACAAAATACCCTCATCGTTCATGCTGCTCATGCAACAGAACTCATCAACAGATAGAGATTTCATCAAATTATCACAGCCAAAGGGTGTTTAAAAAAACACAAAAGCATTATTTTTGTCTCTCTGCCAAGTAACAGTAAATTCTGAGCAATACACAAAACATACATTTACTGTTACATAAAATCAGGCTAGCACTGTGTGTGTGTGTGTGTGTGTGTGTGATGGTACCGGGACTTGAACTTGGACTCTCATACTCTTCTTTAGCTGGCACTCTACCACTTGAGCCATACCTCCACATCCAGCTTTTTGGTGGTTCCTTGGGGACAGGAATCTCACAGACTTTTCTGTCGGGCTGGCTTCATCCTGGGATCCTCAGATCTCAGTCCCCTGAGCAGCAGGATTACAGGTAGATTACAGGCGTGAGCCACTGGCCTCTGGTCAGAGGTTACTTCTTTTTTTTTTTTTTTTTTAAGGAGACAGTACTGACATTGTACTTCCTATTTCATATAAAAGAGGCAATTACATGTTATGAATATTCTGGGCCACTTAGTCTACAGGATTTTATTTCCTGGGTATAGAGTTTTGACCGAGTTGGAGGGAGGCTAGAAAGAAAATGAGGTCTCTGAATGAATTTGGGCAGAGGAATAAGGCTTGGCAGACAAGTGGTTAGCTCTGGGTTTAAGTGAGAGAGGGAACCCCAGCAGACTGAGGCAAAAAATCATGTTAGCTGACTGGCTTGAGAGCCAGCCTGGGTCTCTCCCATTTAATGAAAAGCGTAACTTTCAACTGAGTCATGTGAATTGGAAGAGCTTCTGTGTGAGTCATCTCAACTCTTAAACCCTAACCCTGTCTTGTTCTTGTATCGCCCAACTTTCTCAGACTCACAGTCTTGTCTTGGGAGTTTTGCCTCAACACTCAGGGTGTTCTTTCCTGTGCAGGAAAAGAAATTTCCATGACTCTTTATTCTTTCTGTTCTTTGATAGTTCCCCACTATGGAAACTCCCTGATAAGTGTAAGTGGGGTGTGTGTGTGTGTGTGTGTGTGTGTGTGTGTATCTGTGTGTCTGTGTGCCTGTCAGTACTGGGGCTTGAATTCAGAACCTGAGCAGTCCCTTAGCTTTATTTCCCCTGCTCAAGGCTGGTGCTCTACCACTTGAGCAATGCCTCTACTTCCAGCTTTTTGCTGCTTAATTTGAGAGAAGTCTCCGGTTTGTTGGACCTGGCTAGCCTTTGACAGTCCTCAGGTCTCAGCCTCCTGAGAAGCTGGGATGACAAGCGTGAGTCCCAGGTGTCTGTGGAGATTTTATTTTAATTTGATTGACTGTAGGATTCTTTGTGTGAAATGTTTCCCTTAAATGTTTGCAGGATCTTTTTTTTCAAACAATAATGCAGACAGAGAGCTGCATTTCTTTTTCTAAATTAGGGCCCAGGTGTGTCATAAATGCTGGGTGAGCGGCCGGGCTAGTACTTTTCATATTCACAGGCGAGGTGAAAACCCAACTATTTTTTATACTCTATTTACAACTTAAATAGAGAGTTATCTAATTGAAAACCCCCTTAATTTTGAATTGATTACTCACCTCTAAAGTGTCTCCAGTTCGTACATGCCCATGAATTATCCTTATGTCAATTCATGCCTTGTTGTGGAAATAAAGAGAATATTTCTCTGCCGATGAGAAAGATAGGATTGTATTCCTGACTTTCCCCTGCAATTTCCCAGTCAGAAATTGGTGCTTCCCAGTATTTTAAAGACTGGCCATGACACCTGCGGCTCATAACTGTCATGCTAGCTACTCAGGAGGCTGAGACCTGACCTTCACCATTCAAAGGCAACCTGGGCAGGAAAAGTCCAGGAGACACTTATTTCAATTAGCCACCAAGGAATCAGAAGCTGACCTGTGGCTCATGTGGTAGAGCGCTAGCTTCAGTGAAAAAGGCACAGTGCCCATGCTCCAAGTTGGAGTGTCAGTACCAGCACATGTGCACACATGTGTGTCTACACACACACACACACACACACACACAGACACTCACCACTTTAAAGATAAAAGCCTTAAACATACTAAATAACTTTGCAGAATTGTAATCCCTTTGTGTAACTACTTTTAAATGTTTAGAAAATGTACTAATTTGGGACTGGTAGTTTGGCCTAGTGGTAGAGTGCTTGCCTAGCATGTACGAAGACCCGGGTTCGATTCCTCAGTACCACATACATAGAAAAAGCTGGAAATGGTGCTGAGGCTCAAGAGGTAGAGCTCTATCCTTGAGAAAGCTCAAGGACAGTGCTCAGGCCTCAGTTTAAGCCCCAGACTAGAATATATATATATGTACTGAGTAGCATGGCTTAATAATATTTCATTTTTTGCTTCAAAAGTCTTTATTTTCCAGTATGCTAACAATTTCTTGTAAAAGGCCGGTGGAGATCTTTGTACCTTGTAAGAGATATACTATGCTGTTTTATTTATTTTACTTATTGTGCCAGTACAGGAACTTGAACTTGGCCTGGGTACTGTCCTTTAGTTTTTTCAATCAAGTCTGGAGCTCTACAACTTGAGCCACGCCTCCAGTTTTGCCTTTTTGGTGGTTACTTGGAGAGAAGCTTCTTGTACTGAGATCCTCAGATCTCAGCCTCCTGAGTAGCTCGGAGGACAGATGTGAGCGTCTGCCTCCAGGCTCAAGATGTGCTCCTTTTCAATTGGACACAGTTGTGCCATGTGTGCTTGTTATAAAGCATGAGGAAAGAAGGATGGTTACATTCACATGAGAGGCGCCCTGGGAAAGCGTGTCTCTTGATGTGAGGAGACACAATAACTCAGCAGGTGACAATCAGGCCTCTGGGTCTATGGTGGCTTTCTCTGAGGACCAGTGCATGCCCCAGCTCTGAGGTGAGCTAGAATAGACTGCTTGCTTAATAAGCATGAGACAGAAATGCAGACATGGAGACCAGGAACTGAGGAAGAAATGAAAAAGAGTTTTTGGCTTTTTTTTTTAATGTCAAACTTTGGTAAAAGATTTCATTGCTTATGAAATAGGCAATTACATAATTCTAGCCTTCAAAAATGCTATTAGAGGGGGCCAGGAGTTTGGCCTAATGGTAGGTAAGAGTGCTTGCCTAGCATGCCCGAAGACCTGGGTTCAATTCCTCAGTATCACATACATAGAAAAAGCCAGAAGTGGTGCTGTGGCTCAAGTGGTAGAGCTCTAGCCTTGAGAAAACCCAAGGACAGTGCTCAGGCCCTGAGTTCAAGCCCCAGGACTGGCAAAATAATGCCATTAGATGATAGATTGTACTCAAACCTCCAAATTGCAGGTTATTAAACATTTCCAGAATACTATTGCCAGAGTAAGTGAATTTTCATCTCGTCACACGTGGCTCCCTCAAAAACAAAGAAAAGCTGCTCTCACCCGATAGAAACCAGGCTCCTGCTAGACTCCTTTCCAGTGCTGTGTGTGTGTGTGTGTGTGTGTGTGTGTGTGTGTGTGTCTGTGTGCCAGTACTGGAACCTGAACTCAGGGCCTTGCACTTCCACTGGGCTTTTCTTGCTTCAGGCTAGCACTTTACCACTTGAGCCCCAACTCCACTTCTGGCTTTTTACTGGTCCATTTGGACTTGAGCGTCTCACAGACTTTCCTGCCTGCGCTGGCTGTGATTACAGGGGTGAGCCACCAGCACCCGGCTACCTTTGGGCTTTAGGCTGAACTCATTAGAGTCTCACAGGCTTTTCTGCCTAAGATTACTTCAAACCTCCAACTTTGATCCTCAGGTCTCAGCCTCCTGAGTGGCTGGGATTGCAGGGGATGAGCCACTGATACCCAGGAAACCTTAGCAATGACTGCCCAGCTAGCACCTCCAAAGGGTCATGGGCCAGCTGCCCCCTGTCTCCACATTGTGCCAGGCTGACGTGTTCTAATTGTCATCACAGCAAGCGGGCGGTGTCGGAGCATCAGCTTCTTCATGACAAAGGCAAGTCCATCCAGGACTTGAGACGCCGCTTCTTCCTCCACCATCTCATTGCTGAGATCCACACAGCCGAAATCAGAGCCACTTCAGAAGTGTCCCCCAATTCCAAGCCTCCCCCAAACACCAAAAACCACCCAGTCCAACTTGGAGCCAGTGAAGAGGGCAGGTATCTAACTCAGGAAACCAACAAGGTGGAGCCTTTCAAGGAACAGCCCCTCAAGGCCCCTGGGAAGAAGAAGAAAGCCAAGCCTGGCAAGCGCAAAGAACAGGAGAAGAAGAAGAGGAGAACTCGATCGTCTGACCTGGAAGCCCCCAGCAGGGAGTTAGACAAGGGGGCCCACCAGGCTTATCTCTCAGCCACCTGGCTGGGGCTCCATTCAAGGTAACCGATCTCCTCCGGGCCTGCTTTTACCTTGATCCACTACTGGCTATCCAATCTCCCCTCTGCCTTGCCTCCGCCTTTCTTTCTGAGTCTCCATCCACTACTATGCCACTGAAAAGCAGACAGACTTCAAGACTGGCCTGGGGTTGGAAGCTCATGCCTGGAAGCTCAGCTACTCACAAGGCTGAGATTGGAGGATGGCAGTTCAAAGCCAGCCAGGGCAGTAAAACCCTGAGACTCTTATCTCCAATAAACTATTCAGAAAAAGCCAGAAATGACAAATGGTAGAGGGCTAGCCTTGAGTGCAAAGAAGCTCAGGGACAGAGCCCAGGCCCTGAGTTCAAGCCCCAGGATTGGGCGGGTGGAAGGAGGGTGGGTTCTGGGGTTTGCTTTGTTGGAGATCTTCCTACTTTATACCTCCGTATAGCTGGCACGACTATTTGAACCACCCTACTCAGCTTTTCATAGGTTGAGATGGGGTCGCAAGAACTTTGTGCCCAGTTTGGACTCAAAATGGCATTCTCTTGTTCTGTCTCTGCCTCCCTAGCAGCGAGGGGGACAGGCAAGAGCCACTGGGACTGGCACAGGAAGTTATTTTTAAACGTACGTTCTAAATATGATTTAATTTTTAATTCGATTTAACTCTGGCTTTCACCAGCTTGTGAAAAATGAATCGTTTCTGAATAGTTTTAAGTATTGGTTTGAGAAATGTTAAGGTTTTCTCATGTATCTATTTGTCCATTAGCAAGCTGACATAATTTTTCCAGAGGAATGCAGTAGAAATAAAACTTGTTTTATTCACACTTAAGTGGTCGATTAGCCTTAGTTCACAGATCAAATAGTAATAAAAACAAATTTAAAAACCTCCTAGCCAGACACTGGTGGCTTATGCCTGTAATCCTAACTCCTACAAGGCTCACATCTAAGAATCATGGTTTGAAGCCAGCCCAGGCAGACAAACACGAGAGACTTTTATATGCAGTTAACAGAACAAACCTGCAAGTGGAAGAGTGGCTAAAGCGGTAGAGTGCCAGCCTTAAGTGGAGAAAGCTAAGCAACATAGTAAGGCCCTGAGTTCAAGGCCCAGTACCAGCAGCAAAGGAACTATACATATGTATGTGTTTATTTTTGGGTATGTATTCCCATATATACATGTATATTGTATACACATATGTTTATGTATGTGTATATACATTTATTTATTTATATGTATATATATTTGTGTCTAGACATGGTGAAAACAATTAAAATATATTTTCCTAGTCCAGTAACTTATTTCCCTTTTCTTTCTCTTTGAGAAAACAATGGTTCAAAACACTATTTCTTCCCATTTTTATTCTTAAACTCAGTTAATGGATACCATTTAGTACAAATACAGTGAGTAACTTACGGAGTTATTTTGTTTCTTGGGTCAGTACTGGGACTTGAACTCAGAGCCTGCACACTGCCTTTTAGGCTTTTCCCTCAAGGTTCTACCATTTGAGTCACACCTCCACTTCCAGCTTCGAAAGAGTTAATGAGAGGTGAATTTTCTCAGATCTGCCTGCCTAGTCTTCTAAACAAGGCTTCCAACCATGACCCCACAGCTCAGCTGCTTGAGTAGCTGAGATTATAGATGTGAGCCACCACCCCCAACGATATGGTTTTTATTTTGTATCTTCCCATTTCGAAGGAAAAGTAACCTGTTTTTTCCCTCTTCTTCCCCTTCCTTCTCTTCATAGGACATATTGAAAATTTCAGCAAAAAAACTTCCAAGGACGAATTACAAGATTTTGTAATAGATAACATATGAAAAGTATTAGAAATATTTATTATCTGTAAATACTGTAAATGCGTTAGAATAAAACCATCATCTCCATTACTGCTCCATGAAACTGCACATTGGCCATTGTGAATATTTTATTTTTGCCAAGACTAATCCAATTATTGTTATCACATTTACCATAATTTATTTTGTCAACTGATGTATTTATTTTGTAAAGGTATCTTGGTGCTGCTGAATTTCTATATTTTTTGTAACATAATGCACTTTAGATATACATATCAAGTATTGATAAATGACACAATGAAGTGTCTCTATTTTGTGGTTGATTTTAATGAATGCCTAAAGATAATTATCCAAACTGATTTTCCCCTGTGCATGTAAAAATAGCAGTATTTTAAATTTGTAAAGAATGCCTAATAAAATATAACCTAATTACACTATAACTCAGTGTATTCTATTCTTGAAATTTTCTACCAGAGGGAACACAGCATACTTGATTTTTTTAAACTTTTTTTTTTGAATACAGCCCTGAAGCATTTATGATACAGCTTCCAACATTTCAACAATAACTTTTTGTTAGAAATTCTTTTTCTTTCCTTTCTTTCTATTTTTTTGCCAGTCCTGGGGCTTGAACACAGGGCCTGAGCACTGTCCTTGGGCTTTCTCAAGGCTAGAGCTCTACCACTTGAGCCATAGCACCACTTCTGGCTTTTTCTATGTATGTGGTACTGAGCAATTGAACCCAGATCTTTCTGCCAGTTTTTTTTTTTGCCTGTTTTGGGGCTTGAACTCTGGGCCTGAGCTCTGTCCATGAGCTCTTCACTCTACCACTTGAGCCAAGGCATCACTTCCAGTGTTTTCTGGTGGTTGGTTCGTCGGAGATAGAGTTTCATGGACTTTTTGTGCCCAGGCTGACACTGAACCACTATCCTCAGCTCTCAGCTCCTGAGTGGCTAGGATTACAGCGGTGAACCCCCCGCACAGCCAGGCACTGGTAACTCATGCCTAGAATCCTAGCTACTCAGGCAGCTGAGATCTGAGCATCACAATTCAGATCCAACAAGAACAGGCAAGTCTGTGGGACTCTGATCTCCAATTAACCAGCAAAAAAAATAGAGCTGCAGCTCAAGTGGTAGAGTCTTGCACAAAATTCTCAAAGACATCTTTAAGGCCCTGAGTTCAAGCTCCAGGACCAGCACCAAAAATAGATAGATAGATAGATAGATAGATAGATAGATAGATAGATAGATAGGAAACTACCTGAAAAAAATTAATTAAAATCATAAGGGTCTAGGAGCATGTGTTAAATGGTAGAGTAAGCTTGAGACCCAGAGTTCAAATCCCACTATTGTCAAGAGGAAAAAATAACCTGCTAATATACCACTCCAATCTTGTTGGGACAGAAGTCGAGTGTTCACTGAAACACTGAATGTATTTTTGGAGTTGTCAGTCCATTCCCCAAACCCAGCTGTGTGGGGAAGCCATCACCTCTGTGCCTCACTTTGTGAGACATCATTGTAAAGCAAATACACGATAGAGTACTGCTTAGAGCATAGCTAATATATTCAAAGCAGCATTGAGCAATGGCTCGGAGTCCACACTGACATTGTTGTTGATAAAAGTCTATGTCCATGTTGGCTTACAAAAGTCATTTAGAAGCCAGAGCTGTTGCTCATATCTCATCCTTGCTATTCAGGAGGCTGAGATCTGAAGATCATGGTGAGACTCTTAACGCCAATAAAATATTCAGAAAAAGCCAGCCGTGGCACTGTGGCTCAAGTGGTAGAGTGCTTAACCTTGAGCACAGAGGCTCAGGGACTGTTCAGGCCCTGAGGTCAATGGCTTCTGATCATGATCCTCAAACCCCAGCTTCCAGGATGGAAATTGGGCCAATTTGCCCCGCTGAGTGCCAGGTTCATGAAGTGCTGGATTCATTCAAGGAAGAGCTGGGCAGAGACTCGTTTCGGTTTTCAGATCCTGCCTGAGGCCGTTTTCTTCTTCCATGAAATGGAAGCTTGGCCCTCGTTCACCAGGAACCATTGACTTACTCACCAGATTGCCTTTTGTGTTCTAGCCTCTGGTTTGGGTGATATTTTCCAGTCTTGAAAGTCCAAGAAACAAAGTGAGATGTGGAATCTACAAATTAAAATATTAACTTTCACTCTTGCACAGAACACACTGCAGTGGTGACAGAAGATGAACCATCGCAGTTTCTAGGCAGAACTATGAAAAAATATTCGTGTGTGTGTGTGTGTGTGTGTGTGTGTGTTAATTCGCATTACCATGCTCATGTGTATAAATGTAAACACATAAGGAAGGTGTTTTCAAATTGATTTTTTGTGGGGGGAGGGCTGTTGTTGATTGTAGAGCTTAAGCCGTCCCTGAGCTTTTTTTTTTTTTTTTCCAGTCCTGGGCTTGAGCTCAGGGTCTGAGCACTGTCCTTGGACTTTCTCAAGGCTAGAGCTCTACCACTTGAGCCTCAGCACCACTTCCGGCCTTTTTCTATGTATGTGGTACCGAGGAATCGAACCTGGGTCTTCGTGCATGCTAGGCAAACACTCTACCACTAGGCCAAACTCCCGGCCCATGGTCCCTGAGCTTCTTTCGCTCAAAGCTAGAGCTCTATCATTTGAGCCACAGTGCCATTTCTGGCTTTTTCTGAGTAATTTATTGGAGATAAGAGTCTCACAGACTTTTGTGCCTAGGCTGGCTTTGAACCAAGATCCGCAGATCTCAGCCTCCTGAGTAGCTAGGATTACAGGCGTGAGCCACTGCACCCAGCTTCAATTTGCCTTTTAATGCAACTTCAAAACATTTTCTAAAGACTTTTCTCACATTGCATTCCAAACTCTAAGACATTTGCAAATGAGAATAAATACAAAATGTCACTCCTGAAAAATGCCTCGTGCTTCATGACAACTCTGGCTCCCAGTTCAAAACATTCTACTCTGCTTTAGGTTCGAAAAAATTGAAGTGATTCATCCATCTTTCTCAAAATAAGGGAAATGACAGGCCTAGGGCGTGGGCTTGTCCCTGAGAAACCACGCGAAAAGGGGTTCTGCTAACTCCATGTTCTACCAAATAAATGCCAAGTAATAACAAACCATTCCATGCCAAATTTACAAATTCCGCATTCTTACTTCTCTTCCTTTCCTCAACCTGAGTATTAGAAAAAGCCCCAGATGCCAGTGGCTCACACCTGTCCCCCTACACACACACACACACACACACATTCATCTTTTAGACGATATAATTTCAGGCCTATTTTTCAATGAGTTCAAGAAAATCAGAAAATCTGATCGCTGTGGAGTGTTTCCCAAAGCCAGCCAGAGCTTTAGATGTCACAGAGTTTTTAAAATTCTCTTCTTCCCCTACCCCCTCCATCCCTCTCCTCGTTGTCTGTCTCTCTGCTTCTCTCTCTCCATTTCTGTCTGCCTGTCTCCCTCTCTTTCTTTGTCTCTTCTTGTTTCTGTCTCTCTGTCTCTCTGTTTCTGTTTCTCTCTATTTCTCTGTCTCTCTGTGTATCTGTCTCTCTCTCTCTCTCTCTCTATTTCTCTGTGTCTCTATCTCTTTCTTGGTGTCTCTCTCTGTCCCTGTCTCTGTCTCTGTTTCTTCCCTGTCTCTTTCTATTTCTCCCTCTGTCCCTTCACCTCTTTCTTCTGTTTGCCTCTGTGTTTTGTCCCCGTCTCTATTTCTCTCTGTGTCTATCTCTAGCTCTTTCTATTTGCCTATTTATCTCTGTCTCTCTTACACACATCCACACACGGGCACAGGCGCAGCCCAGGTGCCTGTCCCGGGATGAAGGCTCAGCTGTAGCAGGGAGGCAGGGCGGGCGGCTGGGGCTGGCAGGCGGAATGTAAGCCTATACAAACAGCCAGTATTCTGTAAGAAAAAGCAGGACCACCCAGAGATGAACCCCCCCCCCCAACCTGCTCCAAAATCCAACATTCAGTTTTTCCAAGTCCTGCCCGCCTCCCCTTCCCCGAGGGAAGTGCTGGCTGCTTTTCTGCAGGAACACTCAGCCTCCACAGAGCCATTTTGCCTCCCTCACTTGAGCAGTCAGAGATGATGTGGGGCTTTCATGAGTCTCCCCAGCTGCCTGGTCTGTGTTCACTGCCCACCCGGGGCCAGCAGCGTGTGACTTCCGGACTCCAGACTGGCATGTGAGTGACTTGTTTCTTTGGTGAATGACGTGGAGGGCCCATGCTGATGACTCACACTAGTAATCCCCACTACTCAAGAGGCTGAGATCTGAGGATCGTGGTTCAAGGCCACCCTGGGCAGAAAAGATTCTGATCTCCAACTAATCAGCCGGAAAAGGAGAGGAGAGCCAGCCTTGAAGAGAAAAAAGCCAAGTGAGAGGGCAAGGCCCTGAGTTCAATCCTCAGTACCAGCAAGTGCACACACACACACACACACACACACACACACACACACACACACACACGAGAGACAAATGAAACTCTAAGCAGCTGTCCTATATGTAGCATGATTCCTACACTTGCAAGTCACACCCAGCTTGATCTTTCCAGATGCTACACTGACTTCACACTTGATTATTCTATCTGTATTTCTTCACTGTACATTTCCAAACATTAGTTCTTATTGAGTTAATATGTTTTAGAGTGTTAGCCCAGAAACAACTTACTATCCAAGAAATGTATTTTTCTTTCCTTGTGTGTGTATGTGTGTGTGAGAGTATTGGGGCTCAAACTCAGAGGCTTACACCCTCACTTGGCTTTTTCACTCAAAACTGGTGCTCTACCACTGAAGTCACATCTCCACTCCCAAGATCTTGTTGGTTAATCAGAAATAACCAACAGAATCTCAGCATTCTGTCCATGCTGCCTTTGACCTGTGGTCCTCAGAGCTCTTTTAGAGGTGTGAGCTCCCAGCCCTTGGTGGATTGGTGTTTTTCGTGGAAGCTCTGCCTCCCCAAAGGTGGTAGCCAACCCTTTAGGAAACCCACTTCTCATTGGCTGGGAGCGATGGGACCCCCAGAATGGCCTCACCCAGCACCCAAACTCAGCCAGAGGAAGTTTCATTCACTTGTATTTCACACAGCATAATGTAAATTAAATATAAATTGTGTGTAATTTGCATGTAAGCGAATAATCTTAATGATCGCTTCATGAAAATTCTTTTTTTTTTTTTTTGCCAGTCCTGGGCTTGAGCTCAGGGCCGGAGCAGTGTCCTTGGACTTTCTCAAGGCTAGAGCTCTACCACTTGAGCCACAGCACCACTTCTGGCTTTTTTCTATGTATGTGGTACCGTGGAATCGAACCCAGGTCTTCGTGCATGCTAGGCAAGCACTTTAACCACTAGGCCAAACTCCAGGCCCCAGCTTCATGAAAATTCTTGTTTCTATAATCTTGCTTCTGATTGTCTTCTGTAGATGTTATTACTGTCACTATAATGCAACCACAATCATATTCTACGTATGTGCCTACATCTTTAATATGATTATTGCCAGTCAGTAAAATCACACCTTGGTAGAAATATATAAGAAAAATCCTAATCTGCTGTGCCTAGGAAATGTGTGTGTGTGTGTGTGTGTGTGTGTGTGTGTGTGTGTGCACTGGAATTGAAACTCAAAGCGTTCTGTTTTCCTTCTGCTTTTTCACTCAAGGCTAGCATTCTACTACTTGAGCCACACGTCCACTTCCAGCTTCTGACTGGTTGGGGAGGTGAGAGTCTCATGGGCTTTCCTGCTCAGGCACGGTTGGAGCCACGATTCTCAGACCTCAGCTGCCCCCGCAGCTCGGATTGTAGGTGGGACCACTCCTTCTCTAACTCGCCCTCCCTCACCCTCCAGAGCCACTGTTATGTGGCTCTTTCCCCTGATGCTTCCTCTCCTGGCTGTGAGCCTTTACTTCCCCCCCCCCCCGAGCCCCCCTTAGTCTATGCAACAACAACCAAGCCACAAGTTTCTCCTCTTTAAATCACAGCTCAAGGACCAAGGGCTCCACGAAGTTTTCTTTCCCATCCATCTTCTAATTCATCAGATCATCTCCGACTCAGACTTTTACCACATAGCAACCTTGAAATGACTGAATTTATCATTATGGGATGGCTGTAGCCCAACTCCTAGCTTACGTCAATACTAACGGCCTATTATCAGCATTAATCAATGTTAAATTTTGCAAGAACCAAAAGAAATGGTCAATAGTTATTCCATAAGCATTGTAGAACTACTAGGGTTTGTTTTTTTTTTTTTAGAAAGTTTTCACAAGGATTTGTTTTAGTACAGCAGAGTTAAAGAAAGGAGAGATGGAAAAAAAATAAAAATATTTTCAATTTGCCATACTGGGCAATGGGATGTAAACACTCAAAATAGTGATTTCTTTCTAAACTAGGTCTTGAACTCGGGGCCTGTGAACTGATCCTGAGCTCTTTTGCTCAAGGCAAATGTTCAGCCATTTGAGCCACAGCACCACTTCTAATTTTTAAATGGTTAATCAGAGATAAGAGTCTCGGGGACTTTTCTGCCTAGGCTGGCTTTGAACGGCTATCCTCAAATCTCAGCCTCCTGAGTAGCTAGGATTAGAGGTATAAGCCACTGATTCCCAGCTACTTTTGGCTGTGTGTGTGTGTGTGTGTGTGTGTGTGTGTGTGTGTGTACAGTTAATTAGGAAAACAAATTTCATCAATACCTTTTTGCTCAAACTGGCTTAGAATCATTATCCCCATGTGTCAGTCCCCTAAGTAGCTAGGATTACAGGAGTGAGCCACCAGTGGTTATCTTAAATATACCAGTACTAGGGCTTAAACTCGGGGTTTTGCATGCTAGCTTGGCTTTTTTTGCCACAGCTCCACTTCCAGTTTTTGTCAGTGGATAATTGGAGATAAGAGTCTCACAGACTTCCCTGCCCAGGCTGGCTTCAAACCATGATCCTCATAGCTCGGCCTCCTGCATATCTAGGATTGCAGGCGGGAGCTACTGACATGTGGCTGACATGAATCTCTTAATCACATAGAGAGACAGCGGGGATTAGTGGTGGATATTAGGAGTTGACTAGCCGAAGCTAAAATAGGAAAAAAAAAAAACCTTTGGGTATCTTCAGTCCTAAGGGACTCTGAGCCCCAATTTCTGTTAAGAAACCCTCCATCCTAACTGGACGCTAGTGGCCCATGCCTGGGGTCTGTGGCCCCTTGTAGAGATTTGACTCTGCAGTGCCCTATGGCCCAGGAACATAGGAGTTCCCACTTAGGTTACCTGCTACTTGGCATTTTTTGTTCCCATTTTTCTTATTTCTTTTGTCATTTCTTTCTTTTTGTTGGTGGTGGTGGTTGTGGGGTTGAACCTCAGGGCTTGGGAGATGTCCCTGAGCTTTCATTTGTTCAAGGCTAACGCTCTACCACTTTGAGCCACAGCTCCTCATCCAGTTTTCTGGTGGTTAATTGGAGATAAAAGTCTCACAGACTTTCCTGTCCAGGCTGGCCCCAAACTTTGATCCTAAGATCTCAGCCCCGATTATAGCAAGGATTATAGGCCTAAAACATCAGCACCTGGCTTCTTCACCATTATTTAAAAATGCAAGTTTATTACAACAAATGTACACCCAAGAGACTATTCTGTGAATATTGCCATTCACATAACATAACATTTCCAGAGTTTCTAAAGTTGTGTTTTGTTTTTGCTTCCCATCTAAACCACATTAAAGAGATGTAAGGGGATCCCAAGGCTTATTTCCAACCACTTGCAGTCAAGACCCGTATCTGATAAGCATCTTAAAGTTATTTAGGAAGACAATTTCAGTTTACATTCATCGATGATTTTGGCTGTCCCCAAGTCTGAGGAGTAACTGGGAGTGGCCACTAGGTGGCAGTAGAGAGGACAGTCGGGAAAACAGGACCAGCTGGGGCCATAGAAGGATACAGAAAGAAGTTACTCACCATTTCTTTTTCCTTACAAGCCTCTGATCGGGTGCTTCTCCTGGCTGCTCGCAGTGTGGATTAGAGAAGAACCCGAAATACGCATAATGGAGGGGGGAAAAAAAGAGTCAACCTATGTACTCATTTCCTTTTCTCCAGTTGCAAGGTTTTTTGCATAACTGTACTGAGCATATAACTTTAAATTCTCTACTGTAGACCTCGCTGATTGATCTGCAGGAAATATAAATTGAATCTTCTGTTTCTGGTTGCTTTTTAAATCTCAGCTTTTTAAAACTCCAGCACTGTTGCCTCATGCCTGTAATCTTAGCTACTCAGGAGCCTGAGATCTGAGGATCACAGTTTGAAACCAGCCTGGACAGAAAAGCCCATGACACTCTTGTCTCCAGTGAACCGCCAAAAAGCCAGAAGTGGAGCTGTGGTTCGAGGGGTAGAGTGCCAGCCTTGAACGGAAAAGCTCAAGGGACAGCACCCAGGTACTGAGTTCAAGCTGGCAGATACACACACACACACTCACACACACACACACACACACACACACACACACAATCTGTATTCGTATTTTATAAGTAGAGTTTACATATTCATCACACACACATGCAAATACCCCTTAGCTCCAGTGGTAACACATCTACAGAGTACATGCTTTCAATGGCTTGCACTGATGAGCCGAAGGGAATTCAGGAAACTACAATTTTCCGCCCTAATTTAATTCAGGCCCACATCTGTATAGGGTCTGTAGGTGGGATTAACGCATTGTAAACCTGTGTTATTTCTGCTCATTCACGAGCAACCACCATGTTTTTTACATCCTTATCCAACCTTGAAACTTGGAGGCCCCTCCCCCTCCCACCACCCCACCCAATGAGACGAGTGCCAAAATACCCATAATTCAAGGAAGAGCTGCTTAAAAAAATAAAAAGCAGGGCTGAGAGTTTGGCCTAGGGGTAGAGTGCTTGCCTAGCACAAAGACCCAGGTTCGATTACTCGGTACCACATGCATAGAAAAAAGCTGGAAGTGGTGCTGAGGCTCAAGTGGTAGAGCTCTAGTCTTGAGAAAGGCCAAGGACAGTGCTCAGGCCCTGAGCTCAAGCCCAGGACTGGCCAAAAAATAAATAAATAAAAAATAAAATAAAAAGCAAAAAAATGTAAGGCTTTATAAATGCATCGGTAGTACACACCTGTAATCCCAGTTATTAGGAGACTGAGATGTGAGGATCATGGTTTGAAGCAGGAAAGTCTATGTGACTCTCATCTCAAATTAACCAGCAAAAAAGGCAGAAGTGGAGCCTCGACTCAAGTGGTAGATCACCAGCCTTGAATGAAAAAGCTAAGGGACAGCACCTAGGCCCTGAGTTCAAGCCCTAGGACCAACACACACACACACACACACACACACACACACACACACACACACATATACTATTCTAATACAGTTTTTTATGTTTGCATTCCTTCCTATCCAAGTTATTTATATTATTTTTTACCTTTACAAATTTTATTTATTTTTTTGTTCTATCCTGGAGCTTGAACTCAGGGCCTGAGCACTGGCCTTGGGCTTTCTCAAGGCTAGGACTCTACCATTTGAGCCACGGCACTGCTTCTGGCTTTTTTCCTCTGTAGGTGCTACACAAGCACTCTATCACTACACCACATTCCCGGCCCCTCTTGCAAATTTTTTGGAAGACATTCCCACACCTATATTTTTCTAGTTCATTTAATCAAATTGGGGGAAATACTGTTTATATTCTAGTACTGGAACTTGAACTCTGGATCTCACAGTCTTGCTCAGCTTTCTCCACTCAAGGCTGGCTTTCTACCCACTTGAGCCACTCCTTCAGCTTTTTGCTGGTCAATTGGAGATGAGTGTCTTAGATTTGTCTGCCTGGGCTGGCTGCAAACCAAGATCCTCAGATCTCAGCCTCTAAAGCAGCCAAGATTACAGCTGTAAGCCACTGGCACCCTACGAATGCTAGTTCTTGTTATTTATTGAAGGAAAGAATGAATTCGTTAAGCAAGTTGATGCTCAGGATAATCCAATGAGTTAGGAATGGGACAAATCTCCCTCTCAGAGCAGGGTATAATTCAAGCATTTCTACCCCCTTAGCCAAGGTCATCCAGCTGGGAGCACAGGTCAAAGCAAACCCAGGCCAAGAGCCCCGAGATTTCATGGAGAAGCCCTAACTGATGCCACGTGAGAAAACAAACCAGCGGGGGCTGTTTTCTTCTTTGAGCTAAAGTCATTTCACCACCTCCACCTTCGTTTATGGGTTAGTTTACTCTGAGGCCTGGAATTGAGAAAAACATTAACCATTTCTTCTGAAATTTCCATCTCTTCTATTTTGAGCCAATTGACACCCCAACCCACACTTTTTTTTTTCTTTATCAAGTCCCAGGGCTTGGGTTTCCTCAAGGCTAGAGCTCTACCACTTGAGCCACAGCACCACTTCCAGCTTTTCCTGTGTATGTGATACCAAAAATTCAAACCTGGGTCTTTGGGCATGCTAGACAGGCACTCCACCACTAGGCCAAACTCCGGACCCCGCATGTGCCTCCTTTATTTTTCTCTACTTTCCTTGTTTTGTTTTTGTGGCTGGTTGTTTTTAATATTGTCTCCTCCCCTCCACTGACTCAAGGCATTAGCAAGTGAGAGAAAGTAAATACACACTTCCTCGTGGGAAAGAACCTTCTGGAGCGCTCTTTCCTCCTTCAATCCCTTGATAGATATGCAAAAGTTTCAGTTTTCAGTTTTAGAAAAGAAGATAAAGCTTAACCAATACTCCAACCTCTTCACACACACACACACACACACACACACACACACACACACACACTATCTTAGAAAATCTTCAACTTGGAAAAAATGTTTAGCTTTGGAGAGAACGAATAGCTCATCGTGTGTTTCTTCTTCCCACCATTTGTGAAGAAAATTGGAAGGAAGAAGAAAGAAAGGAAGGAAGAAAGAGAGAGGAAAAGAAGGGAGGGGGGATATAGGGAGGAGGAAAAGAGAAGAAGGAAGGAGTAAGGGAGGGAGGAGGAGAGAAGAAGGAAGGAAGGAAGAAAAGAAGGAGAATGGGAAAACTTATATGGTATACTACACTGCAGAAGAAAAAGAGCTCTTTAGCAAAAAAAGACAATTTTCTTGAAAGATTTCTTATTTTAGAGGAATGAAAGTCAATATCTTTGAAAGCCATCAAGTCCACTGGCATGGATGCCCACTTAGTATTTAGCTTGCTGAGTTTCTTGGTTCCAGGTCCTCCTGGACAAATTTATGGCCCATGGCTAAAGAAAGGATTTTTTTTCCTCCATGAAACTTGTTTTGGCTTCAAGTAAAGTTCAAATAATATTTACTAAGATTATTAAAAAACTCTAAAACTTCTTTGCTTCTTCAACATTCACGGATGGAATGTCAGGAAGTGTTGACATTAATTTTTAAATTAATATTTTTGGAAGCATTTTCTTTCATAAAAGATCAAATGAGGACCACAGCGAGAGCAGTGAGCCGCTGGTTGGTGATAATGCTTTCTCCCTGAGCCAGCTCAGAACTCCACTCAGGTTCAGGTGGATTCCCACTTAATGCGAATACAAATTGTCTTCTTCAGTCTTGTAGCTTGAATTCAGGCCATGGCCCTGAGAGTTGTTTTTTGTTTTTGTCCAAGGCTAGTGCTCTCCCACTTGAGCCACGACTCCACTTCCAGCTTTTTAGTGGTGAATAGGAAATAAAAATCTCACCAGCTTTATTACCTGGTCACCAACAATCCTCATATTTCAGCCTCCAGAATAGCGAGGATGACAAGCATGAACCCCCAGACCTGGCAGCTTTGCCATTCTCAAGGCTGGATCTTACACCCTGAGGCCATCTTCCTTGGCTGGTTTGAAACCTTAGCCCACACCCCACAGCCAGCCGTGGACACTGACGGAAGGGTCCTGTGCCTAGAAACAGGCCGTAAAGCCAAAGTGCCTAAGAGAGACAATCTGGTTGACTATGAAAGCAAAAGCGAGGGCTCTTAGAAGAGTCCCACTGGCTAAAAGTCAAAATAGATTCTCCATTTCTGTAATCAGTTTGGTTTTTTTGTTTTTTGGTTGATCATGGGACTTGAACCCTGGACCCAGGCACTGTCCCTAAGCTCTTCAGCTCAAGACTATTGCCCCACCTCTTGAGCTCCAGCCCCACTTCTGGTTTTCTGGCTATTAATTGGATAAGAGTCTCATGGACTTTAGTGCTCAGGCTGGCTTTGAACTGCGATCCTCAGATCTCAGCCTTCTGAGATAGCTAGGATTACAGGCATAAGCCACTACGCCCAGCAAAAATCAATTGTTTTAAAAATTCTAACTTCAACTCTTATGTAACAGTGACCCCTCTGTACATCACCTTTACAATGACAATTAAAAAGACTCAGACTTGATCTCAGAAATCTAACTTCTCTCTTTGCAAAATGCAAACATGATCAGAACTGGGAGTGGCCAGAGCTAGGCTGGAACTCTGACTTTGTATAATCTTGAGAATGCTCATTTTCTCATAGAAAATAGAACCATAACATCTGTCTCTTAGGATTAGCCCAGGAAGTGAAGCATGTGTGCATTTGCTTACATTCTTACCTGATCTGCCCGATCTTCCCTGGACAGGTACTGATGGCTCATTCCTGTAATCCAAGCTCCTCAAGAGTTTGAGATCTGAGGACCACAAAGCCAGCTGGGACAAGAAAGTCAGCAAGACACTTAGCTCTAATTTACCAGTAAAAAGCCAGAAGTAGCGTTATGGCTCAAGTGGTAGCGTGCCAGCCTTGAGCAGAAGAGCTATGACAGTACCCTGAGTTCAAGTCCCAGTATTGGCATTTTAACATTTGTCTAGGGTTGGTTGGTCTGAAGGGTCAGTTTAATTCTGCTAAGGAATAGGAGAGCCCTTGTATACAGTAGATGCTCAATAATAAACAATTGGCTAAATGGAGAAAGAAAAATCTGGTTATTATCTAATTAAGGGTCAGTAATTTGTGTGTGTTGCAGCGTGGGGGGGGTGGTCCTGGGGCTTGAACTCAGGGCCTGAGCACTGTCCTTGGACTTTCTCAAGGCTAGAGCTCTACCACTTGAACCTCAGCACCACTTCTGGCTTTTTTCTGTGTATGTGGTATCAAGGAATCGAACCTGGGTCTTCGTGCATGCTAGGCAAGCACTTTAACCACTAGGCCAAACTCCCCGCCCACTTCCCAGTCTTTTTGATTGAGAATGTCTAGGCTCAAATAGCTGCATAGGGCTGGGTGCTGGGGGCTCTCGTCTGTAATCCTAGCTACGCAGGAGGCTGAGATCTGAGGATCTCGGTTCAAAGCCAGGTCAGGCAGGAAAGTCCATGAGACTCTCATCTCCAATGAAGCACCAGAAAACCAAAAATAGTGCTATGGCTCAAAGTGGTAAAGTGCTAGCCTTGTGCAAAAGAGCTCAAGGACAGTGCCCAGGTCCTGAGTTCAAGCCCCAAGACTGACAAAAACACGAGAATGTCCACTGTGTGGGTTCTCAAAAGAGGGCCAAAAGGACTTTGGCACAATCCTAGAGCCATCGTGGATTCTGAGACTGGTCTCTGCAGCTTGGTGTGGCTTTGGGTACCATGCAGTGCCTTGGCCTGAGCATGGGTGCGCCAATGCTTGGCAGAGGTAATTGTATTATATTGGACTCAAGATGTGTGTGTGTGTGTGTGTGTGTGTGTGTGTGTGTGTGTGTGTGTGTGTGTCAGTCCTGAGACGTGAACTCAGCTTCTTTTTGCTCAAGGCTGCCATTTGAGCCATAGCTCCACTTCTAGTGTTCTGGTGGCTATTGGGAGATAAGAGTCCCAGGGACTTTCCTGCTCAGGCTGGCTTTGAACTTCCACCTTCAGATCTCAGCCTCTCTGAGTAGCTAGGATTACAGGTGCGAGCCATTAATGTCCTGCTCTCCTTTTGGCTCTTGCCTTATTTTCCTAACTGTCCCTTGCACCCCACTCCACTTAGCATCCTGAATCCAGATTTTTCCAGTCCCTGCCTGACTATTATCTTCAAGGGCTAGATTCTGGTTTCTCCCCTGTCCTGCCCAGTGTCGTGCCCTGCCCTGGTGGAAGGGTGATAGCCTTGAGCTGAAGAGCTCGGGGACAGCAAGCACCCAGGCCCAGAGTCCAAGTCCCATGACAGAAAGAATGAAAAAGAGAGGAGAGAGAGGAGAGAGAGAGAGAGAGAGAGAGAGAGAGAGAGAGAGAGAGAGAGAGAGAGAGAGAGAGAGAGGAAAGAAAAGCCGGTTCAGAGAGGCAGAATATCATGACCTTTCTTAGCCTATCTCAGAGAACTAACTTGAAAGCAAAGCTGTGGGTTCAGTGGCTCAGGGCCTGTCACCCCAGCTACTCAGGAGGCTTAGATCTGAGGATCACAATTTGGAGCCAGCCTGGGCAGGAAAGTCAGTGAAACTCTTATCTCCAGTTAATGCCAGAACTGGAGCTGGGGTTCTAGTAGAAGAGCATGAGCCTTGAGTGGAAAAAGCTGTGCATGAGGGTAAGACTCTGAGTTCAAGCCCCAGGACTAGTGCAAAGTTTTGTTTTTGTTTTTTTTTTAGGAATGTCTCACTGATCACCAACAGAAATTAGCACTGAACTAATAATGCCTGAATGAGCAGGATGGGGGGTTTTGGTGTGATGGAGGGGTGCATTGCAGAATGCATCTATTGTGCATGAGAAAATTTTACTTTGCAAACATTCTTAATGTTCTGGACACCTAGAAAATGGAAATTTTGTAAGTTACATCGGGGTAACTGGAGAAGGCTTCTCGGAGCTAGACATAATTGTCCCCAGACATTCAGCAGCCTAGAAGGCTGTCTATCCATCTGGGAGCCATTTGTGACCCATAATCTAGATGAGAGTTCCGCCCAGCTGGTGAACTCTGGGTGGCTGATTCAGAATGGCTCCACATCGTAGAGTTCCTAGAAACATTCTCAGGAAACAGGGAAGGTTCCCTTGCTAGTCCCGGAAAGAGGAATATGCCAGTAGAAAAGAATCAAGACAAATCTGGGAGTTTGGCCTAGTGGTAGAGTGCTTGCCCAGCATACACCAAGACCCAGGTTTGATTCCTCAGTATCACATACATGGAAAAAGCCTGAAATGGTGCTCTGGCTCAAGTGGTAGAGCTCTAGCCTTGAGAAAGGCCAGGGACAGTGCTCAGGCCCTGAGTTCAAGCCCTAGGACTGGCAGGAAAAAAAAATCCTTATTTAAATTCATCAAAATGAATACTCACACCCAGTGCTCATGGCTCACACCTGCAAACAAGGCTGAGATCTGAGGATCAATGTTCAAAGTCAAGCCCAGGCACAAAAGAACCTGAGACTCTTATCTCCAATTAACCTCTAGAAAACAGGAAGTGGTGCTGTGGCTCCACGGTAGGGCAGTAACCTTGAAATGAAGAGCTCAGGGATGGCGCCCAGGCCAAGATCAAGCTCCATGACTCTCCCCCGACACACACACAAAAAACCAGACGTAAAGCTGTGGCTCAAGAGGTAGTGTGTCAGCTTTGAGCACAAAAGCTCAGGAACTGCACCCAAAAGCTCCACGATGATGGGTTCCATTCCTCAGTACCACATACATAGAAAAAGCCAGAAGTGGTTCTGTGGTTCAAATGGTAGAGCTCTAGCCTTGAGAAAGCCCAAGGACAACACTCAGGCCCTGAGTTCAAGCCCCAGGACTGGCAAAAGAAAAAAAAAAAAGAACAACAACAGCAAAACATTCATTGGGAGGTAAAGGTAGATAAAATCAATGTCCATAAAGGGTTAACTTGTTTTGTTATTTTAGGTTTTCCACTCCTATTATTCCAATTTTCCCTTAAGTCTCTGCTGACATAGTTTCATGGGTTTTCTGTTTTCATCTCTCTCATAGGCAAAAAAAAAAAAAAGTTCCTCAAAAGTAGCAGATCCTAATTACTAAAGCCTTCAAATGTTAGTTACCCTGTATTGGACAAGGGCCTCTGAATGTGTGGTGAAGTTAGGGTATCAAGATGTAGAGACTATTTTAGATTAGCCAGGTAAATCCTAGATACCATACAAGTATCTTTATAAGAGAGAAACCAAACACACATGGAATTGGTGGCAATGAAAGAGTAGAGTGATATCTGAAGATGTTGGTCTTGAGCAGAAACGATGTGGCCACAAGCCAAATATGCCAGCAGGCTCTCCATGCCGAGAGTCCAAGAACTGATTCCCTCCTCTCCCTCCCCTATCAACATTTGATTTGGGTTTGGCGATACTTAATTTGAGCTTATAACCTCCAGAAAAGTGAGGGAAAATTCTATGAGACTAACATGATTTAATGATAGCCTTGATACAGACTGCCTAAACACTCATCTGTTGCTCTGTATACTTTGGGCTATGATCTGGATGTGGTTTCAATGTGTTCCCCAAAGTTTTCTGTAGTGAAATTTAATTTTTATTGTAGAGCATTAAAGGGATGGAAACGAGCACGCACACCCACACACAGATGGGGTGTTCGAAGCAGGCATGGGACTGTGTGTGTGTGTGTGTGTGTGTGTGTGTGTGTGTGTGTGTGTGTGTGTGGCCAATACTTAGATACCTGAATCCACTCACACTCTCCATTGGCTTTTCCACTCGTGGTTGGTGCTCTGCCACTTGAACCAGAGTTCTACATCTGGCTTTTTGCTGATTGATTGGAGATAAAGAGTCATGAGAAGCCTAGTGGTACACACATGGTATACATTCCTGCTCTGGGCCTGGTGTCTTTCTGTCTGTCTAATGGCCAGTTGGTCTGTCTGTCAATCTGTCGATCTGTCTGTAAAGGGAATCGTGAACAGTATTTGTATTTCCCACTCTGTGGTAGTCTGGGAAGCATCCCCGAATTCAAGGGAGAATGAACGTACTCCAGCACAAATCTCTTGATCATTTCTTCTTCAAATGTGGGGAGAAACCAGGCCCCCTGAGAAGATGGAAATTGTGGGGCACGTCGTAAATCCAGGGCCAGGACCAGGAGACACACAAAGGGAGCCCTGTATTTTCACATGGGTGAGCTGTTAAAAAACTCCACATGTGTGGTTCTGGACAAAGGCGTTTTAGTGTGCAGCAGAAGAAAGGTCAGTGTTTCTCCGTTTCAAATGGCCAGAACCGCCTGGGAGACACTGAAGGTGAGAGCTGGGGCTGGGAGGGCTGGTGTGAGACTACAGAAAACTAAAAATAAAGTGACAGCGACTGCCCACGATGAACTGAGTGCCTTCTTGCTAGGGGTTTCTGTGTGTGTCTGTCTGTGTGTCTGTCTCTATGTGTGCTGCTACTGGGATTTGGGCCCAGGAACTGGGTGCTATCCCTTAGCTATTTTTGCTCAAAACTGGAGCTCTACCACTTGAGCCACAGCCCTACTTCTGGCTTGGTGGGGGGAGGAGGGAGGTTGACTGGAGATAGGAGTTTCATAGACTTTCTTGCCTAGGCTGATTTTGAACCATGATCCTCAGCTCTCAGCCTCCTGAGTAGCTAGAATTACAGGTTTGCCCAGGATTATACAAGTGAGCCATTGGTGTCTGACTTAAATTAGTTAATATGCATAAGACACTGATTTATTTTTTGGCAGTCCTGGACAGTGTCCTTGGGCTTTTTCAAGGCTAGCGCTCTACCACTGGAGCCACAGCACCATTTCTAGCTTTTTCTGTGTGTGTAGTGCCGAGAAATCAAGCTCAGGGTTTTGTGCATGCAAGATAAGCACTCTACTGCTTGGCCATGCTCCCGACCAGACACTGTGGCTTAAGTGGCAGAGCTCCAACCTACCTGCAGCCCAGGCCCTGCAGACACACACACACACACACACACACACACACACACACACACATAGGTGTCATGCTAGACACAGTGGCTCATGTCTGTAATCCTAGCTGCTCGGGGGGCTACATGATTAGGAGGGCTATCTCAGGTGGAAAGTTCTCGAGACACCCCACAGCCCCCTGCCCCCCCAATCCCAGCTAATATAAAGCTGGATGATGCCTGCCTGCCATCTCAGCTACGTGGGAAGCAGGAACGGGATTGCAGGATCATGGTCCAGGCTGACATCGCCATAAATGTGAGAGTCCATTAGAAAATGAACCATAATTCTCAGATCTCAACCTCCTGAGCAGCTGGAATTACAAGTGTGAGCCACAGAGCTAGCACCCGGCCAGATGCAAACCTTCTTCCTCTCTAGGCTGCCATTTGCCTTTGAATTGTTCTAGTGCGAGTGGATCATTGCAAATAGAAGAGTCTAAGGAAAATACATATATAATTCTGTTTCTTTTAACCACACCCAGATCGGTGTGTGTCTGCTTGTGTGTACATGTGTCAGTCCTGGGGTTTGAACTCAAACCTTGGATACTGTCCTTGAGTTTTTTTGCTCAATGCTAGTACTCTACCACTTGAGTCATATCTCCACTTCTGGCTTTTTGGCAGTTTCTTGGAGATAAGAGTCTCATAAACTTTCCTGCATAGTCTGCCTCAAAACACGACCCCCGGAACTCAGCCTCCTGAGTAGCTAGGTTTACAAGCATGAGTACCCATCACCCAGCTTGAACAAATCTATTAAATAAAGGAACCAAACACCCGTGGCTTACACCTGCAATCCTAGCCACGCAGGAGACTAAGATCTGAGGATTGCAGTTCAAAGCCATCTTAAGGAGGAAAGTCCAATTAACTAACCCTCCCCCCAAAATCTGCAATTGGCACTGTGGCTCAAGTGGTAGAGCACTAGCCTTGAGCAAACACGCTCAGGGACACTGTCCAGGCCCTGAATTCAAGCCTCAGGACTGACACACACACACACACACACACACACACACACACACAGAGGAGGCTGAGAACACTTGAAAAAGACATGGACCATAGCTCACCCATTTTCCTTCCAGCAGAAATCTTGGTTTCTTTTACTGGTATAGATTTCTCTTTCATAACCTAATAAATATTTACTATACTGAGAATACCTATATAACTGTCTGATATAGTTCCTAGAGCCCCTGAAAGATAAAATACACCTTTTTTTTTTTTTTTGCAGTCCCTGGGCTTGAACTCAGGGCACTGTCCTTGGACAGGATTTGCTCAAGGCTAGCACTTTGCCACTTAAGCCAGAGCCACTTCCAGTTTTTTTCTGCATATGTGGCACCAAAGAGTTGAACCCTGCCTGGGATCCACAGCCTGTTCACTGACAACCGGATTCCAGGGTGGGGGCCAAGAGGGGCATCCTAGGTTGAAATCTTTTCCACTGAGATGACAGGAGGCACCTCATGAGGGTGGGACCAGTGCCCTTAGAGAAGGAACGGCAACATGGAAGCAGAAGGCCGGGCGTGTTCCCTAGTGCCCTCTACAGCTGCCAGAGGGTAGCGCTCTCTACCACTGGAAGATGGCTGTGAAGCAGCTTGGAAAGAACCTGCTGAGACTTGGCCGCAAAGCCTCCACCATCACAGGCAGCGAAAGCATCTTCTTTACCACCACCAGCCCACGGTGTTCCTTAGTAGCAGCTTGAACTCACCCTAGGATCTCACAGCTT
Source organism: Megascapheus bottae (assembly GCF_031878675.1). NCBI lineage: Eukaryota > Metazoa > Chordata > Mammalia > Rodentia > Geomyidae > Megascapheus > Megascapheus bottae. The sequence continues at coordinate 1,062,408 of NC_143510.1, forward strand.
CTTTACTGACCTATACTAGTTGAGCAAAAATAATGAGCTCGCCAGGTGCTAATGGCTCATGCCAGTAATCTTAGCTACTTAGGAGGCTGAGATCTAAGGATCGTAGTTCAAAGCCAGCCCTGGTAGAAAGGTCCATGAGCTTCTTATCTCCAGTTAACCAACAAAATGTCAGAAGTGGAGCTGTGGCTCAAGTGGTAGCACCTCAGCCTTGAGTGAAAGGGCCAAGCCAGAGCATGAGGTCCTAAGTGCAAGCCTAGTACTAGCACAAGAAAAAAGTAAGAGAGGAGGGAGGGGAGAGGAACAAAGAAAGAAAGGAAGCCCCAGGACTTGCAAAATAAATAAATATCCTATTGGGAAGACAGAGGCCCTTGTTTAATTTGTCCTAGAAACTCACTTCCTCCTGTGACCTGTGTGGGTGTGGAAATGTTGACACCCCAACCAGTACTGATGAGAAGGAGAAGAGAAAGGAATTCAGACAGCTGTTTCCTATCCCTTCCTAGTGAACTAAGATCACAGCTCCGGTTCTGTAACTCACGAGTGTAATCCCAGCTACTCAGTATTAGGAAAAATGGAGGAGAAAAGAAATGGTGGGACTCAGTGTCAACGGGCGAGGACTGTTTACTGAGATACCACAGTGAGCACCTTCCTGTGAGAATGGAGGTTTGTAAGGCTGTGGGGCTGGAGTTTGGCTTGTGTGGGGTGTAAGCAAGGAGATGGAGATTACAGAATGGCTACCAGGGCTGAGGGAGGCGGGATTTCCGGTTAGGCCCACAATGGAATGCTGATGGCCAGGCCCTGCCTGTGTCCAGAACATCTATGCACACCTGATGTGTATGCATGCCTGACGTCGTATGCACCTGGGGCGACAGGGTGGCAACCAGTCCTTCATCTTCCATCTTTAGAGTTGAATCCTTCCTATAGGGTCTTTGGATACATAAAAAGGTTGGGCAGAGCCCCAGCACCCATGGCTCACACCTGTAATCCTACCTACCCAGGAGGCTGAGAACTGAGGATCATGGTTCAAAGCCAGCCCAAGCACTAAAGTCCATGAGACTCTTATCTCCAATTAACCACTGGAAAAACGGAAGTGGTGCTGTGGCTCAAGGGGTAGGGCGGTAGCCTTGAGCTGAATTGCTCAGGGACAGCGCCCAGGCCCAGAGTTCAAGTCCCATGACTGACAAAACAAAAAGAAAAATAAGATTGGGAAGGAAGAGGAGACAGGAAGAGGTCAGACTCTTCTTTGGAAGTTTTGATCTGTCCTGCTGGAGATTTATTGTCTAAGTGTCCTATTTGGGATTTACAGTACAAGCAGTCCCATTTGGGGTTTTATGGTCGGGGTATTATCCTGACCCTGCAGGTCTTTTGATCACCACTGGGTGGGGTTTTCCCCAAAGTGGGGGAAGGGTTGGCCAGTTGAGCAGCATGGAACCATGAGAATAAAGCAGATTCCCATCATCAGGAGTCTGAGAGCTGAGGATCCTGGCTCAAAGGCCACCCAGACAAACATCATAGAAGACTGTTGACTCAAGTGGTAGTGTTAGGCTTTAGTCCCTGTCACAAAGGAGGCTCAGTACTTAAACTAACTTAACTGTAGCTACAGCCAGAGCCTGGGGTTGGTTCATGCCTGTAAATCCTAGCTGACCAAGCCCCAAAACACACACACACACACACACACACACACACACACACACACACACACACACAAACTGTGATTCAGAAGTCAAAGGACAGCAGCAATGGGACCTGTGGTGACATTTGTGGCTCAGGCCTGGGGCTCTGCCCTCTTGGGCCTGCACCTCTGTGGTGACTCAGTGAACCTCACTGAATTCCAGAAGAAACAGGTGGAAGATTATTGAAAACCAAATTATTCAGCCTTAGTCACCCATGGCCTGGAAACTGAAGATTTGCCACAAGGCTTCAGCCCCAAATTCAACTGCTAAAATAAGACAGAGGAAAAGGCAGGGAGAGGAAGGAATTCAAGGAAAGGAAGAAGGAAGGGAGAAAGAGGAAAAGGAAAGAGCAGGAGGAAGAGATAGGAAGAAGGAGGAGAGAAGGAGAAAAAAGAAGTGAAGGAGAGGAAGGAATGAAATAAGAAAGGAAGGGAATGGAGAAAGGAAGATGGAGAGGAGAAAACAGAAAGGGGAAGAGGGGAGAGAAGATGAGAAACACTTGAACACACATTCAACAAAGGCTAAATGATTGCTGGGGGGATGATGGCTGGGCACTGTCCCTGAGCTTTTTCACTCAAGACTAACACACTACCACACTAACCCTCCGCCACAGCTCCACTTCTCCTTTTTTTGCTGGTTAATCAGAGGTAAGAGTCCCACAGTCTCTCCGGCCTGGGCTGGCTTAGAATCTCCATCCTCAGAACTCAGCCTCTGGGATTACAGGCATGAGCTGCCAGCCTGGCAAGAATGAACATGCAAATCATACTGGTGGACAAATATGTTTGTAGAGAAATGTGTTTCACCCTTAATTCTAGGCTGCTGTGAGAAAATGAGTCCACCTTTCTTGGCGCTTAAGTGCTATTTCTAAGAAAATGAACAGCTTGGAACTTTTCTGATTCTACCTCAAACTGTTTGTAAGGCTTGTGGCAAAAGTTCCAGTGTAACATTTGGGGTGGACTATAATTCGATCTTTATTTGTTTGCTTTGATGCCCATCTGGGGGCTTGAACTCAAGGTCTGGGCACCATTTTGAAAAGCTCAAGGCTAGTGCCCTATCACTTGAGTCATAGCTCTACTTTAGCTTGTTTAGTAGTTTATTGGAGATGAGAGTCTCATGGATTTTCCTGCCCAGACTGGTTTGAACAGTGATCCTCAGATCTCAGCCTCCTGAGAAGCTAGGATGATAGGTGTGAGCCATTGGACCCAGCTACAACTCTGGTTTTCTCACCGAGTTTAAAAATGACGGTTAATTTTGTGAGTGACAAAGACATGGCTATTTGGGAGATGACAGTTCCAAACGGGTCCATTATCAGGAGCCAAGCGCACAAATGCCTTCGCGTTATGAACAGGGCCAACATTTACAAAGTTTAGAAGATCAGAGAGAGACAATTTCCAGGGACTTCACTTAACCTGGATCACATTCTCTCAGGATCTTCTAAAATTCTTCCAAGTCATTTCATTTTTTTCCCCTAATGGAATTTAGTTGCTGTTTTGATTGATTGAGTGTGTGTGTGCATGTGTGTGCTACTGGGACTTGAACTCAGGGCTTCACACTTTTTTTCTTCTCCAGTCCTGGACTTGAGCTCAGGGCCTGAGCACTGTCCTTGGGCTTTCCTCAAGGCTAGTGTTCTACCCTGAGCCACTGCACCACTTCTGGCTTTTTCTATGTATGTGGTACCGAGGAATCGAACCCGTGTCTTCACGCATGGTAGGCAGGCACTCTTACCACTAGGCCAAACTCCCGGCCCAGGGCTTCACACTTTTGATTGGCTTATTTTGCTTAAGGCCGACACACGACCACTTGAACCACACCTCCGCCTCAGGATTTTTCTCGTTAATTGGAGGTAGAAGCCTCTCATTTCTGTTGGTCTAGGCTAGCTTTTGAAATGTGAGTTTAGATCTCAGCCTCTTGAGGAGTCATAGATGCCTGGTGATTATTTTGATTTTTTCATATTTTGTTTCTTTTTCTTTTCTTTTTTTTTCTTTTCGTCAGTCCTGGGGCTTGAACCCTGGGCCACTGTCCCTGAGCTCTTCAGCTCAAGGCTATTGCTGTACCACTTTGAGCCATAGCACCACTTCCAGTTTTCTGGTGATTAATTGCAAATAAGAGTCTCACAGACTTTTGTGTCTGGACTGGCATTGAACTGTGATCCTCAGATCTCAGCCTTCTGAGTAGCTGGGATTACAGGCGTGAGCCATCTTGTGCTGCACTGTTTTTGCCTTATTGTTTCCAGGCTTGTCTGTAACTGGGTTTGATGATAGTTCCCATAATAATCATCATAATCTGTGTTCTTGGGCTGTGGCTGTTTGGATTTCTCTGTGAGTTCACACAGAAAGGAGAAACTGAATCTAAGATGTTCAGTGGGGTACCGACATAAGCTCTGATGACACTGGAAGTCAACAAAACAAAATGCATGTTGCTTGTTTTTATATGCCACCATTTCCTCTTATTTACCACTGAGATGGCTTTGCTTGAATCACCGGGACACTTCAATCTGAGCCACAGGAGTCAGAGACAATGATAACAAGTCCCAGGCCAACCTGAGCAGCTAGATAAGAAGTCACTAGAGAAAGAGACCAGTACTGATGTTGATTGCTTGACAAAATTTTTTGGTCAGTTGTGGGACTTGAACTCAGGACCTGGGTACTGTCCCTGAGCCTCTTTGTGCTCAAGGCTAGTATTCTACCACTTGAGCCACAATTTCATTTCCCACCTTTTCTGCTTTGTTTATTAGAGGTAAGAAGCCGATGGACTTTTCCTGCCTGCACTGGATCTCAGCCTCCTGAGTTGTTAGAAGTTCAGGCGTAAGCCACCAGCACCCGGCTTGAATTTTATTTCTACTTATCTTTTACTTGTAACATAACAATTCCAGCCAGACACAGTGGCTCACATCTGTAATCACAGCTACTAAGTTGAAATCTGAGGCTCATAGTTCAAAGCCAGCCTGGAAAGGAAAGTCCATGAGGCTCTTATCTGCAGGAAACCACCAAAAAGCCAAAGGAGAGGTGTGGATTGAGTGATAGAATACTAGTGCTGAGCTATAAGAGTGTGAGACTTTGAGTTCAAGCCCTAGTACTGTCACCAAAAGAGAGTGTGGGGAAGAGAAAGGGGGAAGGAAGGAAAGAAGCATAGAGAAGGAAAGGAAGGAAAACAAGAAGGAAGGGAGAAAGGAAGGAAGGAAGGAAGGAGAATAAAAGACATAAATTGGACTGTGGAAAGACGTTCTTTTAAACAACAAACTTCTGGACTGAGGTTCTCACTGGTAGAGCACCATGTTTTGTATTTGAGGCCATGTAGAATAATAAAGAAAAATAAAACCTTTTATGCAAAAGACATACTCCACAAAACAGAAAGGCTCTCTCCCATTCCTTCACAATAGGAAAAATATTAGACAAGTCATATAAATTACAGAGCAGAATCTATAGAAAGTTCTCCCAAGGCTGTAACCAAAAAAAGTGACCAAAGAATGCAGAGAGCTCATAAACAGACATTCCTCAAAAGAAGATACAAATGATCAATGCATACAGAAACAAATCTCAGCATCAGGGATTTGAAACCAAGACCACTATAAAACGTCATCTCACATCTATTTGGCCAACATTAAAACATAATAATAGGCAATCCTAGCTACTCAGGAGGCTGAGATCTGAGGATTGTGGTTCAAAGCTAGCCCGGGCACAAAAGACTGTGAGTCTCTTTATCTCCAATTAATCACTAAAAAATGGAAAGTGGGGCTGTAGCTCCAGGGGTAGGGTGGTAGCCTTGAGCTGAAGAGCTCAGGGACAGTGCCCAGGCCCAGAGTTCAAGCCCCATGACCCACCAATAATAATAATAATAATAATAATAATATAATTATAATAATAGCTAGGTGCTGGTGGCTCAGGCCTGTCATCTAAACTCTTCACAAGGCTGAGATCTGAGGATCATGGTTTGAAGCCAGTCAAGGAAGCAAAGTCTGTGAAACTCTTAGCTCCCAATTAACCAGCAAAAAGCCAGAAGTGAAGCTGTGACTCAAGTGGTAGAATATAGCCTTGAGTGAAAAAACCCTGGGACAGCACCCAGGCCCTGAGCTCAAGCTTGAGAAGGGAGAAGGAAGAAGGAGGAAGAGGAGGAGGAGGAAGAGGAGGAGGAGGAGGAAGAGGGGGAGGAGGAGGAGGAGGGGGAGGAGGAGGAGCAGGAGGAGGAGGAGGAGGAAGGGAGAAGGAAAGGAAGGAAGGAAGGAAGGAAGGAAGGAAGGAAGGAAGGAAGGAAGGAAGGAAGGAAGAAGAAATTGCTGAGCCCAACAAAATTAATAGAAAAATCATACAACTTTAGTCAAAGTAAAAATTGGCTCCAGAAAAAAAAAATGTAAGTTACATCGATGTTAATTCCTAATTACAAAGTTTCCATAAAGGAAGCCTTCAGGGTAAAACTAGCTTTTCAGTACATCAACTGCTTTCACTCAAAAAAATTATGGGTTGTCCAAGTTTGACAGATTCTTAATTGCAGGAGACAGGAAAAAAGGGACTTGGTTTTGGTGTTTTGTTTTTTCTCTCTCTCTCTCCTAGTTCATTGTAATTAAATTCTCCATATTCTGCAGATTGTGGAAGCTTTCCGTGAAGAAGCTAAATTTCCTAATATTGGCATTTCTATGCTTAATTAATTAAACAAATCCTATTGTTTTGTTTGAAAACAAGCAGAGCCTCAAAACCAAAGAAATACAGATGGAAAAAAAAGGGGGGAACTTTGGATGCAAAATTTGTCATCATAATAAAAATTCTGCCTGATTTGCCATTTGGGTTTTCTTTGACTTGCTAAATGAGAAAAAAGAAAGAAAGATTAAATCTTAACACAGTGAATTAACTGTGTCACAACCCACACAAAGCCTTTCCAATAAAAGAAGACTCTTTCCTGGAAACTTAGTTTCAGGAAAACCTTATATACTCATAGACCACATCAATTCTTCTAGGAATTGCAGCCTGTCTTTGATACATGAAAGTTTTTGTTAATGTGTGTGTGTGTGTGTGTGTGTGTGTGCACAGGAGTGTGCATGCACACGTGCCAGTACTGGGGCCTGGACTTGGGCTCTTATATGCTTGCTTGGCTTTTTGTTTCAAGGCAGGCAATCTACCAGTTGAGCTGTACTACCACTTATAGTTTTTTTGGAGGTTAATTGGAAATAAGATTCACAGCCTTTCCCATCTGGGCTGGCTTCCAAAAATGTTCCTCAGATCTCAGCCTCCTGAGTAACTAGTCTTCCAGACTGAAGCACCTGAACCCCGTTGTTTTTGTTTTTTTTTTTTAATCATTTTTGTATTCCATGATCTCAAGTCTCGGCACGAAGCCTGAAAATTACAAGATGTAAAAATGTATTCACAATACTGTTCCTCCACACTTTGGAAAAGATCATTAACGATCATGCTTACTGTTTCCATTTTGTGAGGTGAACCAGAAAATTGCTAGGCCAATTCTCTATCATTAAGTTGTACTTTTTCTCCCCTTATTTCATAATATTTCAGTCAAACTGTCATTTTAAATTCTGTCAAACTAGCATAGGTTGAAATCCAGGCCTGTAGATATAGCTGAGATCAAGAATCAGAGGTGGCATTTGTCCATTCTCTAATTTTCCCCTAAAACAAATCTAGTTCCAGAAAAGTCCATATTCCGACTTGGCCACACATCGTCTCGAAACTTTGGCCTCCACCAACAGCGAGGGCGCCCTCTCCGCTTCCAGCTGCCTGGTTGTGGCTCATGACGGTGAGGATCTATTATTTTCCTTTCTGTCACTTTCCTTGAAATGATATTTGTATTTTGTTCCAAGTCTGTCACATCTCTCTGACCAACTACACAAGTAATAACATAGCCCATAGTATTAAAGGAAACAAGGCTGCCTGAAAGGAAATCAAAGCCAGGCACAGTGGCTTGGACTTGCAATCCTAGCTATTCAGAAAGTTAAGATATGAGAATTAAGGTTCAAAGCCAGGTCCAGGCAGGAAAGTCCATGACATTATCTGTCCATCTACCTATCTATCTATCAGATAGATGGATAGATAGATAGATAGATAGATAGTTTATACTAAGTCCAATATAAACTAATCCTATATGTGTACATGTGTGTATATGCATATATGCATATATGGATATATGTAGGCCAGGAGTGTGGCCTGGTGGTCGAGTGCTTGCCTAGCATGTATGAAGCCCTAGGTTCAATTCTCAATTCCTCAGTACTAAATACATAGAAAAAGCTGGAAGTGGCACTGTGGCTCAAATGGTAGGGCACTATTCTTGAGAAAACTCAAGGCCCTGAGTTCAAACCCCAGGACTGCCAAGTGTGTGTGTGTGTGTGTGTGTGTGTGTGTGTGTAAGATTTGTTTACTTATGCTTGCTTACAAAATAATCATTTTAATAAAGACACTGGCTTGAGATTTGTATTTGACCCTGAAATGAACATAGTTCACATAAATTACTTCAAACTTTTTTCTTTTCATGCTGGTCATGGGACTTAAATTTAGGGCTTGGACATTTGTTTTTAATGTTTCTCATCTATACTTATTGGAGATATAATTTTATTTTTATTATTGAGTTGTACAGAGGGGTTTCCATTTCATAAGTCAGATAGTGAGTAAATTTCTGATTTTTTACATAATATTTCTCCTCTCTTTGTTTTCCCTGTTTCCCCTGCCCACACATTACATGCTTGTTTTTCCACATAGGGACAACTGAACAGCCTCATTACACTTGCTTCCCCCTCTCTTTCTGCATCTCCCCATTGCCCAAATGAAAAAACAAATAAAACAAAGATAAACCAAAACAAGCAACAACAACAACAAAAACATGTTAGTGCATGGGATTCTTATCCACAATTAACCAGCAAAAGCTGCAAGTGGAGATGTGGCTTAAGCCAAGCAAAAGTGTGAGTGTTTAAGTTCAAGTCCCAGTATAAAAAGGAAGAAGGAAGGATTAAATTTAAATAGGTATGGTGGCGTATAACTGTAATCTCAGAAATCAGGAGGTAGAGGCAACCTAAACTACTTATTGAGTTCCTCTAAGTAATAAACAAATCCAAGAAAATAGCTGTAGATTTAATTTTTTTCATTTCTGTGCCAGTACTGGGGCTTGAACTCTGAGTCTAGATGCTAGCTTTTTTTTTTTTTTTTCTCAAGGCTAGCACTCTACCACTTGAGAAACAGTTACAATTCCAGCCTTTTGGTAGTTAATTGGAGATGAGAGTCACATGGGCTTTCTGGCCCCAGTTGGCTTTGAACCTTTATCCTCAGATCTCAGGTTGTGAGTAGCTGGGATTACAGGCGTGGGCCACCAATGCTTTGCCCCACAATTCTGAATATTCTTTTTGCCAGTCCTTGGTCTTGAACTCAGGGCTGGGCACTGTCCTTGGACACTTTTTGCACAAGGTTAGTGCTCTACTTCATGAGCCAGAGCACCACTTCTGGCTTCTTTTGTGTACATGATATGGAAGATCAAACCCAAGGCTTCATGCATGCTAGGCAAGCACTGTACCACTAAGCCACATTATCAGCTAGAGCTCTTCAGCTCAAGGCTACCACTCTACCCCTTGAGTCACAGCGCCACTTCCAGTTTCCTGGTGGTTAATTGGAGATGAGAATCTCACGGACTTTAGTGGCCTGAGTTGGCTTTGAACCTTGATCCTCAGATCTCAGCCTCCTGAGTAGCCAGGATTATAGGCATGAGCCACCACACCTGACCCCCTGAATATTTTTAAACCAGGTTATTACATCTTCAAACATAAAATACAGTTTAGGAATCAAAATTCAGCTGACAACCTATTCGTGAATACCAATGTATTGATAGTCACTTTTGTTTTATTAGGACATATACCTAGTCAAGGCCCTACTTTATCAAAATTTAATTTCCAGGCCAGGAGTTTGACCTAGTGGTAGAGTTCTTACCTAGCATGCATGAAGACCCGGGTTTGATTCCTAGGTACCACATACATAACCAGACGTGGTACTGTGGCTCAAGTGGGTGAGCCTTGAGAAAGCGCAACGACAGCAGTCAGGCCCTGAGTTAAAGTCCCAGGATTAGCAAAAAATAATTTTAATTTCAAAAGGGGCTATTTAAGCAGGGTGTGGTGGCTCATGCCTATAATCTTAGCTACTCAAGAGGCTGAGATCTGAGGATCGTGGTTCAAAACCAACTCAGGCCACTAAAGTCCGTGAGACTCCAATTAATCACTAGAAAACTGGAAGTGGCACTGTGGCCCAAGGGGTAGGGCAGTAGCCTTGAGCTGAAGAGCTCAGGGACAGTGTCTAGGCCCAGAGTTCAAGCCCCATGCCCACCAACAACAACAAAAAAAGAAGGTATTTAATCTGGGCACTAGTGGCTCACGCTTGTAATCCTTGCTACTCAGAAGGCTGAGATCTGAGAATGGCAGTTTGTCATGGGCTCAGGCATGAAAGTCTGCGAGCCTCTTAATTCCAATTAGCTAGGGAAAGAAAAAACAAAAACAAACAGAAGTAGAGCTGTGGCTCAAGTGAAAGAGCATAAGCTTTAAGGGAAAACTAAGAGATAGAATCCAGGCCCTGAGTTCAAGTACTGGCACACATACCAAAAAAAGAAAACTTTTAAATTATAATTAAAAAGTTGTAAATAGGGGCCGGGAGTTTGGCCTAGTGGTAGAGTGCTTGCCTAGCATGCACAAAGGAACTGGGTTCAGTTCCTTGACACCACATACATAGAAAAAGCTGGAAGTGCTGCTGTGGCTCAAGTAGTAGAGCTCTAGACTTGAGAAAGCCCAAGGTCAGTGCTCAGGCCCTGAGTTCAAACTGCAGACCTGGCAAAAAAAAAAAAAAAAAAAACAGTTGTAAATAAGGATAAGTGAGCATGGAGTGTTTGTCTTATCTTCTTTCTTGTCTTCTTGTAAATAAGTGACTGCTCATGGGCTGGGAATCTGGCCTAGTGGTAGAGTGCTGGCCTAGCATACATGAAGCCCTGGGTTGTATTCCTCAGTACCACATACACAGAAAAAAGCAGAAGTGGCACTGTGGCTCAAGTGGTAGAGCGCTAGCCTTAAGCACAGGGAAGCTCAGGCCCTGAGTTCAAGCCCCAGGAATGGTTAAAAAAAAGGTATAAACTTTAACCCCATTCATTCATGTTGAAGCCCTTCCCCTACTTCTTGGAACTCTTTTATGTCTCACACAAATGGCAATGGATGTATTAAGGCCCACAAATCAAGATATAGAATGCAGAAAGGAGAGCAATTATAATGCCAGCCACCTCTGGAGTAGAGACTAGTGACTGAGAGCGAAATCACCTGATCCCAATCACGCACAGTCTCTCAAACACACTCTCAACCACTCTCACAATACTCTTTTGCACACACACACACACACACACACATACACACACACACACACGTGTCCTCCACAGCCTCCTGGGCCCAGACTCTCTAGAGCCCATGCTCCCTGATCCTGGGTGGACCTGAAGGTGGAGCCACCGAGCAATGGCGGGAGGCTCAGCCCCTCAGGGCCACCCCAAGCCTTTACCATGAAAGTGGTTCATGACCAAGAGTGAAGAGATATAACAACAATCCACATGAGCAAAACTTCCCTTCTAGAAACCAGCAGAAAGACGATGGTGACAGGTGTGGAAGGATGAAACCAGCCTTCCTCACACCTGACCCCTGTCACCTCCCCTTCCTCACCCCTGACCCCTGTCACCTCCCCTTCCTCACCCCTGACCCCTGCCTGTCACCTCCCCTTCCTCACCCCTGACCCCTGTCACCTCCCCTTCCTCACCCCTGACCCTGCCTGTCACCTCCCCTTCCTCACCCCTGACCCTGCCTGTCACCTCCCCTTCCTCACCCCTGACCCCTGTCACCTCCCCTTCCTCACCCCTGACCCCTGTCACCTCCCCTTCCTCACCCCTGACCCTGCCTGTCACCTCCCCTTCCTCACCCCTGACCCCTGTCACCTCCCCTTCCTCACCCCTGACCCTGCCTGTCACCTCCCCTTCCTCACCCCTGACCCCTGTCACCTCCCCTTCCTCACACCTGACCCCTGTCACCTCCCCTTCCTCACACCTGACCCCTGCCTGTCACCTCCCCTTCCTCACCCCTGACCTGTCACCTCCCCTTCCTCACACCTGACCCCTGTCTGTCACCTCCCCTTCCTCACCCCTGACCCCTGTCACCTCCCCTTCCTCACCCCTGACCCCTGTCACCTCCCCTTCCTCACCCCTGACCCCTGCCTGTCACCTCCCCTTCCTCACCCCTGACCCCTGTCACCTCCCCTTCCTCACCCCTGACCCCTGTCACCTCCCCTTCCTCACCCCTGACCCCTGCCTGTCACCTCCCCTTCCTCACCCCTGACCCCTGCCTGTCACCTCCCCTTCCTCACCCCTGACCCCTGGCTGTCACCCCTCAGAGCTGGCATGTACAGTCTCTCGTGCCCTCTATCACTTATGTCCCACAAGCTCTGCGGAGGGAAGTGTGGCCCTCGCTGTCCCCCTGCTCCCCTTCTCCGGGCTCCGGAAGCCGGTGGCCGCCAGCCGTCCCACTGTGGCGTGTGGTTTCTCTGCATCTCACACACTGTGAAGAGGCTGGACCCAGAAGAGCGCAGGGGTCAATTTGGACTGGACCTCGGCCAGGTTCCACACGATTTTGCACAGCTTGTTCCTTGCTTTTCCTTGTAATGTCTTTATCCTTTGGGCTTTTGTTTGTATTTGGAGCAATCACTTTCCCTTGCCTAGACCCGCTTTCCTAAGTTCTTATCATCGTTCCTTTATCCCCAAATCATCCTCCTTCCTCTGTTATTTCAACATTTCCTCTTCTATTACACCAATTTTTCTTTAAAAAAAAACAAACAAACCAACAAGCCGGGTGTGGTGGCTCACGCCTGGAATGCTAGCTATTCAGGAGGCTGAGATCTGAGGATCACAGTTCAAAGCCAGCCCAGGCACCCAGGCACTAGAGACCATAAGACTCTTATCTCCAGTTAACCACTAAAAAACAGGAAGTGGGGCTGTATCTCAAGGGCAGGGCAGTAGCCTTGAGCTGAAGAGCTCAGGGACAGCACCCAGTCCCAGAGTTCAAGCCCCACGAATGACAAAAAAGAAAAAAAAAAGTAATGAGCTCGAGACAAAATAAACAGATGCCACTAAGAGGATTATAGATGGCTAATTTGAAGTCCTCTCTTACACATGAATCATCTCCCATTGCTTTCCAAGATGAAGATAGACAAGCAGAGGGTCCATTTCATTTAAATAGACTTTTTCTCCTGAAAATCTGTTGGTTAGTCCATGGGAGCAGGGCAGGCAGCTCAGATATTTCGTCAGAGCAGAGAGAGCTACAGCAAATAAGAACTTTCTCTCCTGAAAGCACCGTCTTTAATAAAGATGGAAAATGCAACTCTTACCCTTTCTCACAATATGACAATTACTGACAAAGACTTCCCTGTGTTTGGTGATTGAACAATAACCACACACCACAGCTCACCAGTGCCTTTTTTTTTTGTGCCAGTCCTGGTGCTTGAACTCAGAACCTGGGCATTGTCCCTGAGCCTTCATGCTCAAAGTCACAGCTCTACTTCTTACTTTTTTACTAGTTAATTGGAGATAAGGCATTCATGAACTTTCCTGCCCAGGTTGGCTTTGAACCATTATCCTCATCTCAGCATCTAGAGTAGCTAGGGTTACAGGTATGACCAGTAACTGTGCCACTTTTAAGCAAAAGGACATTGTGAGTTCTATTCTTCCTCATAGAAGATGGATGCCTTCCTCCTCCTCCTCTTCTTCCTCCTCCTCCTCGTCCTCCTCCTCTCTCCTCTCTCTCTCCCTCCCTCTCTCTGATAGTGAAAAACTTACAACACCTCGATCAGGTCTTTTGTCACCATGGTCATAAAGAATGAGTCTATGGACACAGGAGAAATAAAATGGCAAAGATTTGTGGAAGAAAAAGAGGAGCAGCGCTCCTGCTGGATGGATGGGAAGGTCACAAGAGAGGACACTGCCTGCGGCGGGGTGTGCAAGGCTAACAAAGCGACTCTAGAGGAGAGAGCTATGTCACTCTCAAGATCATTGGACAGCCTGTGGGCCATAGCGGTCCCCAGAGCCAATCAGAACCTCCAGGACCATTCCTGTCCTTTACCCCAATGATAACTCCTCAAGATATGCAACAGTCAGCAAGACTGTATTGCATTTTCCAGAATTTACTAAGAGGATAGATGTGTGTGTGTGTGTGTGTGTGTGTGTGTGTGTGTGTGTGTGTGTATACCCACCAATGCTGGGCCTTTAACTCAAGGCCTGGGTGCTGTCCCTAAGTTTCTTTGCTCAAGACTAGCACTGTACCACTTGAGCTACGGCACCACTTCCAACTTTTAACAGATTAATTGGAGATCAAAACAAAAACAAGTGAGAGCATGGCTTAGGGATAGAATGCTAGCCTAGCATGCACGAAGCCCTGGGTTCGATTCACCAGAACCACATGCACAGAAAAAGCTAGAAGTGGTGCTGTGGCTCAAGTGGCAGAGTGCTAACCTTAAACAAAAAAGTGTTCAAGGACAGTGCCCAGGCCCTGAATGCAAGTCCAGGACTGCCAAAAAAAAGAAAAAAAAGAAAAGAAAAAGTAGAAGAAACAATTCTACAAAATAAAACAAATGAAAGTAAAATATAAAAAACGTCATTTCACCCATTAACGATGAACAATTATAGAATAATTTGCCTTCAAACCTCTAATACTACAACTCTTACACATAATCCATACAATGATTATTTTTTATTTTTATTTATTTATTTTGCCAGTCCTAGGCTTGAGCTCAGGACCTGAGCACTGTCCTTGGCCTTTCTCAAGACTAGAGCTCTACCACTTGAGCCTCAGCACCACTTCCAGCTTTTTTCTATGTATGTGGTACCGAGGAATCGAACCCGGGTCTTCATGCATGCTGGGCAAGCACTTTAACCACTAGGCCAAACTCCTAGCCCCAACCACACAAGTATTTATTCTGGCATTCTATGAGATTGTGTGTGTGTGTGTGTGTGTGTGTGTGTGTGTGTGTGTGTGTGTCTGTGTCTGTGTCTGTGTCTGTGTGTTTCTGCCAGTCCTGGGTTTGAACTCACAGCCAGGGCCCTGTCCCTGAACTTTTTTGCTTAGGATCAGTACTCTACCACTGAAGTCACAGCACCACTTCTGGCTTTTTGGTGGTTAATTGGAGATAAGAATCTCAGGGCCTTTCCTGCCCAGGGTGGGTTTGAACCATGATCCTCAGATCTCAGCCTCCTGAGTAGCTAGGATGACAGGCGCGAGCCACCGGCTCCCGGCAAGATGTTCCTACACCAGGAAGAGCCACTGTCTACATCCCTCCCTTCTCATGTTCTTTCCATCCTTCTCATCTCTTTCTTCTTCCTGTTAGTTTTAGTTCCATCCATTTTTCTGATCTGTTTTTCCTAGAAACAAATTTAAGAGACATTCACACCAAATAGGGGCATTGAATGACTGACTCTCTCCCAACCACACCCAAACCACAGCCACCCCATAAAAATGTGGCTGTCATTACCTTCTCACCACTCAGGCCGTTTCTCCACTTGGTGACTTACTCGGGTTTACACTCTTTCTCGCCAAATCTTCCTGGTTTTCATCTCAATAGTGTGTATGGAAGGGAAGGGAGGGGAGAGGAGACGAGGGAGGAAAAGGCCAGAATTACTAATAAGTGCCCACATTGTAACAGAAGAAACTTGATTATTCTTTTTTCCACTTTCTTTCTTTCTTTCTTTTTTCTTTTTCTTTTTCTTTTTTTTTTGCCAGTCCTGGGGCTTGAACTCAGGACCTGTGCACTGTCCTTGAGATTCTTTTGCTCAAGGCTAGTGCTCCACCACTTGAGCCACAGTGCCACTTATGGCTTTTTCTGTTTATGTGGCACTGAGGGATCAAACCCAGGGCTTCATGCATGCTATGCACACAGCCCTGATTTTCTATTCTCTTTGATGAATTATAAGATCATTTTTGAAAAATCAATCTTTTGACTGGGAATGTGGCTTAGTGGTAGAGTCTGCCAAGTGGTCTGGTATTTAGAGTCTTAGATTACCTCACTCTTATTTCAAGGAGATAACAGTAAGAAAAAAAATTAAATCACCCTGGATGAAGTTCTATGGCTCAGGGAAGTAATCCAGGCTCCAGGAAGAAAACTGGAAGAACACACAGCCCAAATCTCAATGTTCTCTGAATTATACCAGCACGTGGGAGCTGGCACTGGTGACTCACACCTACTGGTGGATCCCAGCTAGTTAGAGAACCAAGATGTGGGGATTGTGGTTCAAAGCCATCCCAGAAAGCTCCATTGACCCTTATCTCCACTTGACCAGCAAAAAGTTGGACGTGGAGTGTGGTTCAAGTGGTAAGGTGTCACTCTTGAGGGCAAAAGGTAAAAGACAGTGCCCAGGCCCTGAGTTCAAGTCCCAGTACCAGCGCACATTTTTAGAAGTACAACAGGAGCACCAAAAAACAGTAGCACTGTACTATGCTCTGAATGCATGCTGAAACGTTTATGTATTGGAAGTTCAAGTCCTAAATTTCTGTTTCTGGTGTCTGGGGTGAGTCCACCTCCCCACCATTCCCCATCACCATGCCTGGGCATCCACGAGTGCACACCCAACAAGCAGATGTGTTATACAAACCTCCTAGCTTTCCTAAGGATGAGCTGAATAAACCTGTACAGCTTGTCAATGCACAGGTCTGTGACACTCTATTCCAGTCCTGTGAAACGGGCTAAGAAAAAGCTCAGTTCCCCATGATGTGACTTGTTCTAAATCACCTCATGCCAATTCCTCAAACCCAACCTTTCCATCCGTCTGAGCTGAGGTGGTCTTGGACTCAGCTCTCCGGGGAGCTTCAGGGAAAATTAAATAGAGAGAAGGTATAAACAACACTTGAATGTTCAACACACAACCCCTTTTAAGAACTACAAGTTCAAAACTCCAAACCCTTCCAGCTGGGCTAAAGACAGCTGCTCTACCTGCTTCCATGCCAGGCCTTTGAAACAGAAAACAAAGCAGGAGTAATAAAAATAAAATTTGTACTTAAAAAAAATATGTTGGTCTCTTCCCACTCATGTTTATGTATAAACCGAACACCCAGCCAAGCAAACTGGTGGTTACACTGGCATTTGAGTAGGGAGCTGTTACAGTTACCAAACAAACCATGGGACACCCACAAGCATCTCTTCTTTTTGCAGTGCTGGGTGGCAGGAAAGCTAACTTGTTCTGCCCAGGTACCCCAACAGCCCCAGGAGCGGCTGGCAACCTTCACTATTTCTACAGAAACTGATCTCCATAAAAGAAAACGCCTAAGAAAGGTTAGAAGTTTCAGAAGGAGAAATTCCTGCTTCACAACTTTTGTGAAGAGAAATTAAATAATTGAATTGAATTGAAAAAAAAAATAAAAAACCAACAACTCCTTAGCTGGGCACCGGAAGCTCAGGCCAGTCCAGGAGCTGAGATCTGAGCATCCTGCTTTGAAGCCTGACGGGACAGAAGAGTGCGGACGTCTAGCTCTAGTTAACCAGTAAAGATGCCAGGTGTGACTCCAGTGGTAAAGCACTGACACTGCGTGAAAAAGGCAAGTGAGAGCTCGAGGGCGGGTTCAGGCCTCAGTACAGGTACACACGCACACACACGCACACACATGCACGAACACACGCACACACACGCACACACATGCACACACACGCACACACATGCACACACACGCACACACATGCACACACATGCACACACGCACACATGCATGCACACACACGCACACGCATATACACACGGACGCACACACACATACACACACACGCACACACACGCACGCACGCACACACGCACGTACACGCACACACACCCGCACGCACACACACACGCACATACACGCACACACGCACATACACGCACACACACACCCGCACGCACACACGCACGTACATGCACTCACGTACACGCACACACACACATGCACGCACACCCGTCCTCCAAAGCAGCTTTAGTGACTGACTGACGGGGCGTCTTGAACTCGGCCTCCCACACCGGTTCTTCGGCCGGGATTTGGTCTCCTCGGCCCGCGGGGCGCCCCGGGGACCGGGAGGAAAACTCTGTCCTCGACTAGACCCACGGCCCCCGGCCCGCCTGACCCCGCTCTTTGTCTCCACGCTGTCCCAGATCGCGCCCACAGACGCAAAGGGAGAAGTAAATTGGCCGGGATCTGCTGGAGAGGAGGAGAGATAGACAAACCCCTCCTGCGGGCAGCGCGGGGCGCGCGGGACCCGCCGCCATCCACGCCAGCGGCGGCCCGGGGGCCGCAGCCCCCGAGCCAATCAGGAGGCCCCGCACAGCCCGCAGCGCGCCGGGGATGCCTGGGCCCGTCTGGTTGGAGGCCTGGTTCGCGGCCCTGGGCGAGGCCGGCGCCCGGGTCCACCAGGCCCTTCCCCCGCCCGCAGGCGCCCGCCCTGGCCAGCAGCATGCGCAGAGCGCACCGGTGCCAAGGGGGGGACGAGGGAAACACGAGCAAGCTCCGTCCGAGGGAGCAGCGCTGCGTGCGGCCGGCCGCGCATTCATCCTGTGCTGTTAACATTTCCCCTGGAGGAAGCGCACATCCGCATCTCGGATGGACACCGTGCCGGGGTCCCCGGAAAGCAATTACACATGCATGGGGCTTTGTGCGTTCCCTGGAGGTCGGCCGGGGAAGACGGGCCGGCGTGGAAAGCCTCACGGCAGGGCCGCTGCTTTACCGGCTTTCCAGTATGTTGAAAATCATAAATGAATGCATTTCTGGGGTGTTGGCCTAAGAAAGAATCTCTTTCCATCTTCTAATGAAACACTGGGCGCTGCCCAGCAAAGACAAAAGCCTCACTTCCCGATGCAGGAAGTGAGGAAAAGTCCCTTTCAGTTTAAACTTGATTATGTGTTGCTTAAGTTGCTGGTGTTATCATTTTCCCCCTAAAGTTGGTGTGAGGATAAGAAAGATAAGAAATACTATTTTTGTGCTGTATTTTAATCATTATCTTGTGTGTGCATGTTGGGGGTGGGGAGTGTCCTGGAACTTGATTTCAGGGCCTGACCCCATGCCTGTGCTATTTCATTCAAGGCAAGAGCTCTACTACTTGAGACAGTTTTACTCCTGGCTCTGTGTGTGTGTGTGTGTGTGTGTGTGTGTGTGTGTGTGTGTGTTAATTGGAGATAAGAGTTTCAAGGACTTCCCTGCCTACACTGGCTTTGAACCACAATTCTCAGATCTCAGCCTCCTGAGAAGCCAGGATTGCAGACATGAGCCTGGTGCCTGGCTCTTATTATTATTATTATTATTATTATTATTATTATTATTATTATTGCCAGTCCTGGGGCTTGAACTCAGGTCTGAGCACTGCTCTTGGGCTTTCTCGAGGCTAGAACTCTACCACTTGAGCCACAGCACTACTTCTGGGCTTTTTCTATGTATGTGGTACCAAGGAATGGAACCTGGGTCTTCGTGCATGCTAGGCAAGCACTCTACCACTAGGCTAAACTCCCAGCCCCTGGCTCATTATTTTTTTGTGGCTCTGTGTGTCTATACTTCGGGCTTGAACTCAAGGCCTTGATGTTTCATTCAAGGCTAGTGTTCCACCACTTGAGCCACACCTCCACTTCTGGCTTTTGCTGGTCAATTGGTGATAAGAGTCTCATAGACTTTTTTTTTGCTCAGCCAGGTTTTGAACCAGGATCTGTAGATCTCACTTCTGAGTAGCTAGAATTACAGGCTTGACCACAGCCCTCAGTGATATCCTTCCTTAGCGGAGATTTCATAGTCATTCACCACCATATCTCTTAAAAGAGGCTGTGGAAGGAAATGCCTTTCAGATCCTATTCTTGTGTCCTGAGTTCTTGGTTTAAGAGAAAAGATGGCTTTTCTAAATATCAGCCTCCTGAGTAGCAAAGATTCAAGCATTCAGGACTGGCTCCCTGATTCTCTTCCCTTTTCCTCTCCTCAGTGCTTCATCCACATTACCTGGCATCTCCAGTTCTACTTCTTGTAGCTCGCATCACTGTGGGCCAACCATAGTCCAAACCTGTCCAGTGGAAAACTCCAGTAAGAAATTGTCTCTAAGATGTACATGGAGGCTCTTTCATAAAGAGATAGAATCTTGGTGTCAGGTGATGGCCCTCTGTGCGGTGTGTCTCAGGGGATGTCCTCTCCCGCTATCACTCGCTCGCTCACTCGCTTGCTGGCTCACTGTCTTAGTTGTCAAGCTGTACCCACAATGCACGGTGACCCTTGTTTTACTTCATCAAAGCACAACACAGCAATGTCTACCAAAGGGGAGATACAAAGTGCTTTCTTTGAGAAAGAGGACAATGTGCCATGAGGCAAAGAAGAACTACACAGTGATGCCGTCAAGAGTGACAAAAACAAATCTGCTATCTGTGAAACTGAAAAGGCAACTGTTGGGAGCCAGAGTGGAATCAAACTGTACCTTGATTTGCATCAGACAATGGCTTTATTGTCCTATTGTTTTCTGGCCTTATTCTGTTTAAATGACCTGAGAATTACCATATGAATGTAACACCTGGAGGTTCCCTGGGAGAGGAGGAGGGAAGAAGGGGGAGTGGAAAATAAACTCAGCAGTCTCGGCAGTCTTTGCCTGGACTGCGGACATCCCGGACCCGGTGTGCTGTCTCTCTTCTATTTCTTCCTAGTCCTTGCCGCCGATTTCAGGAACCCCAATCTGCGAACCCTGGTTTGCTGCCGGCTGGCCCCGGCAGGCAACAAGAAGTGTAGAGGGGTAAGCCAGGTACGGTGGCTCACACCTGTAATCCTAGCTACTCAGGAGGCTGAGATCTGAGGATCCCAGTTCAAAGCCAGCCCAGGTACTAAAAAGTCCCTGAGACTCTATTCTCCAACTAACCACCAGAAAACTGGAAGTGGCATTGTGGCTCAAGGGATAGGGCGATAGCCTTGAGTTGAAGAGCTCAGGGGCAGCACTCAGGCCCAGTGTTCAAGCCCCATGACTGACCAAAAAAAAAAAGAGAAATTCAAAGGGATTTTGCTCTTAGAGCTCACAATGTGAGAAATGCTTACTTAAAGAGGAAGAAGCCTTAAATGGGCGGGGGAGGGCAGTGATGTGAGAGTGTGTGCGCGTGTAGGGTTCAGGACTCGTCGTCTCGGTCAGACCTCCATGATGAGTTATGGAACTGATCTTCTAAGGACAATGGGGAAGTACTGAACAGGCATGGTAGCTTACCCCTATAATCCCAGCCACTCAGAAGGCTGAGCTCTGAGGAGGAAGGTTCCAAGCCAGCCCAAGCAGAAAGTTCTATGAGAGTCTTCGCTCCAATTAACCAGCAAAAAGCCAGCAGTGGAGATGTGGCTTCAGTGGTAGAACACCCGCTTTGAGTAAAAAAAAAAAAAGCCAATCAAGAGCATGAGGCCCCAATATAAAACCCTGTATTGGCACACCGAAGAAGAAAAGAACAGATAAAAGAAAACATCATGCTGGAAAGGATGTATAAGCTTCATTGAAAGGAAACGACCACATGGTTTAGGCAGAAAAGAGTTTATTTGGGGGTGGGGGAGGGAGCAAACTGCCATTCCCCTCCAGAGGGAGGCATGCAGAGAGAGAGGGGTAGGAAAAAGAGAAGAAGTGGAGGGGCTCCTGTTGAGCCAGATTATATAGGAAAGGCGGGACCATAGGGCAAGCAGAAGTAATCTCAGAGCCTGGGGAACCTCTCATTGTCCCAGGGAGGCGTGACCAGGGCGGTTCAGGAAATGACCTCAGCACATGAGGAAGTGGGATCCTTTGCTACCTCACTGTCGTGTGATTGACAGTCAGGTGATTACTTGTTTCAGGCAGGTAAAGAAGATGTGAGATGAAAACAGAAATGAGGTGACAGGTTGGGTCCCAGATTTTAAGAGTTCAGGGAAATGAGTTCAGGCCACTTGAAGTATTTGGGAATAAAACAGTTTCTACTGAACTAGTTTCAACATCTGTACACATCACACAAGTGACATCAGCATTGAAGACCCCACCTTGCTCACTTCCCCCAAAGGGGGTATGTAAAGAATATTTTAAACTCTTTAGAAGAAAAGATTTTAGTAAATAAAAATTGCACTCTAATTCCACCTGTTTCCTAGAAAAGAAGAAGGACTTTTATCCAGGTGTCTATCCTGGATCAAGGGAGATGGTTTACCACATCAGATCTGTGATGAGAATTACATTGTGAAAGCCAGCATCAGTAGCTCACGCCTGTAATCCTAGCTTCTAAAGAAGCTGAGATCCAAGGATCATAGTTCCAAGCTAGGCCCGGCAAGAAAGTCTGAGACTCTTATCTCCAATTAACCCCCCAAAAGCTGTGGCTCAAGTGGTAGAGCACTAGCCTTGAGCATAAAAAGCTCAGGAACAGTGTCTAGGCCCTAAATTCAATCCCCAGGACTGGCACACACACACACACACACACACACACACACACACACACACACACACACAATTACACTGAGAGAAGATGGCACAAGATAGGAAATGTAGCCACAGATAAGAAAAAGATACACGCATTTTACATGTATCATTCGGCCTCAGAAGCCTGAGAGAGCAGATGTGTCTCAGCACAGCCAGCCAGGAGCCAACCTTTAAGTGGCAGTGAGGATGTGGCATGTGTGGGAACAGGAGCCTGAAAAGTACCCCAGAAACAACCAAAGGATTGCTCCTAGCTGCGCAGGAGGCTGAGATCTGAGGATTGAGGTCCAAAGCAGCCTGGGCACAAAAAGTCTGAGAGATTCTTACCTCCAGTTAAGCACCAAAAAACCGGAAGTGGGCACTGTGGCTCAAGTGGTAGAGCGCTAGTGTTGAGCTGAAGAGCTCAGGGACAGCATCTGCCCAGAGTTCAAGCCCTAGGACTGACACCGTGTGTGTGTGTGTGTGTGTGTGTGTGTGTGTGTGTGTGTGTGTGTGTGTGACAGACAGACAGACAGATAGAGAAAGAGAGACAGAAAGAGAGACAGAGAGTATACACACATGTACAAGTACTAGGTCTCAGAATCTTGCCAGGATTTTCCACTCAAGGCTAGGACTCTGCCAGTGGAGTAAAACTTCTACTTCTGACTTTTGGCTGGTTGGGTGGAGAGAAAGAGCATCCTAGGTTTGTCAGCGCAGCCTGGCTTTGAACTGCGATCCTCAGATCTCAGCCTCCCGAGTAGCTCACAGGCGTGAGCCACCCACCCGGCAAAAGCACTTGCAAAGTAAATGCCACAATTAGTGGAAGAAGTACACTCCCCAGGGGTTGTTCTTACCTTTTTTAAGCTATCTTCATGTGGGCTCTGAGTGTCTTGTGAGAAGAGAATCTCACGATACCCTCCCAACCTCCAGTTTCCCTGCTCCCTCCCATGGCACTGCAGCAAGGAATTCATGACATCTCCATTTTATCTGAAATTGCCCTAGGTCTTAGACCTGAGAAAGTAATGCGTACAGGTTCATCCAGCTGTTCAACCTGGCAAAGTAATTTTTTTGCCAGTCCTGGGGCTTGAACTCAGGGCCTGAGCACTGGCCTTGGGTTTTCTGAAGGCTAGAGCTCTACCTCTTGAACCACAGTACCATTTCTGGCTTTTTTCTACGTATGTGGTACTGAGGAATCGAACCTGGGTCTTCGTGCATGCTACGCAAGCACTCTATCACTAGGCCAAACTTCTGGCCTGCAAAGTACATTTTTAACTATTTTCTTACCATCTTAGGACATTTTTGTATGTGAGAGTATGTGCCAATCAATAGTGAGGCTTGAACCCTGGGCCCTCACACTTTTTTTTTTTTCGGTCATGGGGCTTGAACTCTGGGCCTGGGCATTGTCCCTGAGCTCTTCAGCTCAAGGCTTCCACCCTACCCCTTGAGTCACAACCCCACTTCCTGGTTTTTTCTAGAGATTAATTGGAGATAAGAGTCTCAGGACTTTAGTGCCTGGGCTGGCTTTAACCATGATCCTCAGATTTCAGCCTCCTGAGTACTTAGGATTGCAGTCCTGAGCCACCATGCCCAGCTGGCCCTCATACTCTTGCTTAGCATGTTGCACAAGTCAGGTGCTCTACTACTTGAGCCACACATCCATTTCCTGCTTTTGAGTGGTGATTGGCAGGTAAAGATCCTTTCAGTTGTATTCAGGCTGGCTTCTAATTAGGGTCCTCAGATCCCAGCCCCCTGAGAAGTTAGGATTGCAGGTATAAGCCACCAGTTCCCATCGCTATTTGGGTTTTTATTCAGGTTTTGAAGGTACATAGCTACTTTTTATACTAGTGACCAGGTGGCAAGGTACAACAGAAAGAAACTTTGACGAAAGCAACACTTAATATCATACGTGATATGTGGCTGCAGAATTGATGGTGGTCTCCAGAGCCCATTTCCAGCCACCAGTAAGGAATAAGCTTTGGCAAGCAAGCCCGAAGCACAGCCCACATGAGCCCACGGAACCAATGTGACAGTGAAAGCACTTGCCACCACAGCGCCAAAGGCCCCAGTGATCCTTCCAAATAAGCTGCTTCTTTTGCTCCAACTTTGCTTCACTCCATGTCGACTCCAAGTTCTGACAAGACACATGGGCTGGATCGCTTTTCAACCACAGTTGAATGTTCTGGTCTCTCGGAAGAACAGATGAGCCGGAATCTGGCCTCTGGAAAGAAGGATACATACTTCCAAATGGAGTACAGCTCATAAAGGACACAGACTACATCTTAGCTTGGGGTCTCTAGAAGTGGAAACCTAGCAGGCCGTTCATAATATATATGTATATATGTATATGAAATCGGATTTTGAAACTTTTCTTAGGACCTTTAAAAACAAGTATAGGAAATGAACTATTAAAGGAGAGTGGATGGTACTTGGGAAAAAGCAAGAGCCTAGGGAAAAAATGAGTCAAAACCTTAAACAAAGTATCATGTAAGCAACTACTAATAACCCATAGTTATTAATGCCCAATGCCCTCAAATTATTTTTCCTAAAACAAATATCTCATCAAAGAATGCTCCACCCAGAAACTTTCAACAGCTTACCAATGCCAGAGAATAAAATCCATGTGCCAAGCCAGGAGCGAGTGGCTCATGCCAGTAAGCCTAGCTACTCTGGAAGCAGAAATGTGAGGATGATGGTTCGAGGCCAGTCCAAGTAGAAAAGTCTGTGAGACTCTTATTTCCAATGAAGTGGCCAAAGCCAGAAGAGGAGGCCTGGCTTGCGTGGTAGAGGACCAGCCTTGAGCACAAAAAGCCAAACAAGGGCATGAGGTGGTAAGTTCCAGCCCCAGTACCCACACAAAACAACCGGGACCCGCGGCCTCTTCTACCTGCTCACGTGGGCTTCCCTTCCGGCAGGGACAAAATCAAAGGAAACTTAGGATTTAGGTTTCCAGGACGGTTTAATAGGAGCATGGAAGGACTTCACCCTGATCTCATAAAAGCTGTTTTCCTTGTGATTAAGTTGTATTTGCCTGTTAACTATGTGGTAAGCAAACTCCTCTCTAGCCTCCGGCCCCAGCACAGCTGAGTGTTCTCTGGAACTTGGAGAGCGGTGGCTGGCAGGGAGGGTCACCAGGGACAGGAAGCCACTGAGCCCGGTTTGGTTATCAGTTCTGTTGACACATGTGGTAGTGTGGCTTGTCCAGCAGATCCAGTTGAGGTTTCATTGCCATGAAAGGCCTGTTGTTCGGAATACCTGGCCTGGAATCAGATGAGGATTTGAGATCAGGGCTCAGGACCAAACAGCCACACAGCTCATCAACAAGTCAGCCAAATCTGTGAGCCACCTGGCCCTAGGCTTTATCTGTTCCCTTTCCTCCATTCCCCCCACACAGGACCTGGCCACTGTCCCTGGGCCCCTCTGTGCTCAAGGCTAGTGTTCTACCACTTGAGCCACTGTGCCACGTCTGGCTTTTTCTGTGTATGTGGTACTGAGGAATCAAACCAAGGGCTTCATGTATGCCAGGCAAGCACTCTACCACTAAACCATACTCCCAGCCCCCTTTTCTGTCCTTAACAACACATCATTGCATTCCAACTGAGGTAGAGAAGAAAGCTCCTTGCCTTGAAACATGCTCTGAAGGGCCCTTGCTCTTGCATAGCCCATCAGAACTGAACTCAGATCCTTGGGCCTCTGAAACCAGGCCAGGCAGGAATCCTGTGAGATCCAGGAGCATGCTGGGAAATCCCACATCACGGCCCCTGGACGCCACAATCACAGGACTCCCCAAGGAAATTCTGCAGTACCCCACTCAGGGGACAGGCACCAGGGCAATCACTCTCAAGAACCATACTTATTTGTTTGTTTGTCTGCTTGTTTTGCTGGCCCTCAGGCTTGAACTCGGGGCCTGGGCACTGTGCCTGAGCTTTTGTGCTCAAGGCTAGTGCTCTATCACATGTCCACTTCTAGCTTTTGGATGGTTAATTGGAGGTAAGAGTTGCACAGGACTCTTCTGCCTGGGCTGGCTTTGAACCTCAACCTCAGATCTCAGCTCCCTAAGCAGCTACCAGTGCCCAAGTGCCACAGTGAGTAATATACTACCTTCATGTCTCTTTCCTTGTAAGCTCCAACTCTCTCTACATCTCTCTCTCCCTCCCTCCCTCCCTCCATTCCTTCCTTTCTTTTGAAAGTCCTGGGTCTTGAACTCAGGACGTGGGCACTATCTCTTAGCTTCTTAGCTCAAGACTAGTGTTCTACCACTTGAGCCACAATGTCACTTCTGGCTTTTTCTGATTCTATAGTACTGAAAAAATTGAACCCAGGACTTCATGCATGCTATGCAAGCACTCTATCAGTAAGCCACGGTCCCAGCCTCAAATCTCATCTTTCTTTTTTTTTTTTTTGGTTCGTTGTGGGGCTTGAACTCTGGGTGCTGTCCCAGAGCTCTTCAGCTTAAGGCTAGCACTCTGCCACTTGAGCCATTTCCAGTTTTCTAGTGGTTAATTGGAGATAAGAGTCTCATGGACTTTTGTGCCCGGGCTGGTTTTGAACTGCGATCCTCAGATCTCAGCCCCCGAGTAGCTAGGATTACAGGTATGAGCCACCAGCTGCGGCTCCACAGCTCCTTTCTTTCTTTCTTTTTTTTTTTTTGCCAGTCCTGGGCTTGATCTCAGGGCCTGAGCACTGCCCTTGGACTTTCTCAAGGCTAGAGCTCTACCACTTGAGCCTCAGCACCACTTCGGGCTTTTTTCTACGTACGTGGTACCGAGGAGTTGAACCTGGGTCTTTGTGTGTGCTAGGAAAGCACTTTAACCACTAGGCCAAACTCCCGGCCCCTCCACAGCTCATTTCTTATGCTGATATCCTTAGCAGTGTTTCAAATGCTCAGAGGCAGGAATATTTTCTAGCCACCTGACCTAAACCTTTCAGTTGACTATTTGAGATGCATTTCTTCCTTCTTCATTTCAAGGAAAATAGATTAACTGGCCACTGGTGGCACAGGGGCACTGCTGGCATGTGAGCACACACACACCACTTGCATACTCACGCACACGCGTGCCATGGGACACGGGAGGATATTTCAGTGTTTCCCCTGTATACTTGAAAGGTATAGCCTGAGCAGTTCAAGTTTCTGGAACCTTCCAGAATGGGCCGGAGGCAGCTCTTTGGCCTTTAATAATTCCCCAGGTCCTCACTTTGAAGCGATGACTCATAGAAAATATTTTGTCAGGCCAACCAAGCCATAAAAATATTAAGTGTGGTTTTAAGTGGTAAAGGGTTTTTATTATCTTGCTCACTTCCTGTCACGAAGCACGGTATTAAATTGTACTTTAAAAGGAATGACCTGCCTGCCATGTTTCACAAGAAAGCCACCATAATAAACACTCTTAAAGCATTGATATTAATACTTGAGTTTAATTTTTTATGGAGGTGTTCACAATGGCCCGTGAACAGCATTGGAGCAGGTTCTGTATGAAGTCACATAGTGCTAGGTGCAGAGTCCATTGACTTTTTTTTTCATTTGTGCCAGTACTGGGGCTTGAACTCAGGACCTCAGTCACTTTGCTTTTATGCTCAAGGCTGGTGCTTTACCACTGAGTCACACTTTAACTTCTGGCATTTTGCTGGTTAATCAGAGGTAAGAGTCACATGGATGTATCTATCTAGGCTGGCTTTGAACCTTGATCCTCCTACGTCAGCCTCGACTGATGCCCCACACACCAGCCAGAAAAAGAAAAAAAATCACTTCTTTGTAGGTTATACCTAAGGTTCACCGTTTGTTAATTAGACAATTGCCCACTGTCAGTCCACAAGCTGTGTCCCACCTTTCATTTTTCTCTTGCTTGTCCCACTGTCTCTTCTGGAAGAGGGGTATAATTCTACAGCTAGTTTTAAGCTACAACGTATTTTTAGAAGATGGGCGCTGGTGGCTCAAGCCTGTAAGCCTAGCTGTTCAGGAGGCTGAAGATCTCAGTTCAAAGCCAGCCTGGGCACAGAAGTCTGTGAGACTCTGATATCCAATTAGCCACCAAAAAACTGGAAATGGTGCTGTGGCTCAAGGGGTAGGGTGGTAGCCTTGAGCTGAAAAGCTCAGGGACAACGCCCAGGCCCAGAGTTCAAGGCCCACCACTGACATACATATATATATATATGATACTTGCTAAATGCCAAGAACTTTGCACAGAGCCACGATTGAGGACCACAGTTCCCAATTTTCCCTTAATTGTGGCAGCCTTTCAGATGTGATGCTTTAATGTGCATTTCAACAAAAAAGGACTGAAACACATCCGTTTGACTGGTGAGACTGAGAGAAATGAAGCTGGTACCTGTGTTTTTTTTCCTTGCTAAATCCACACTGCCTTGTTATACTTATGTGCAGAAAACTGATTTAAAAATCTTCCTAGCTGGGTACCTGTGGCCTATGCCTGGAATCCTAGCTATTCAGAAGGCTGAGATCTGAGGATCATGGTTCAAAGCCAGCTTAGGCAGAAAAGTCCATGAGACTCCAATAAAACAGCAAAAAAAAAAAAAAAAAAAACCCACTAAAGTGGACCTGTGGCTTAAGTGGTAAAGCACCAACTTAAGCAAAAAAAAAAAAAAAAAAAAAAAAATCTCAGGGACAGCATCCAGGTCCTAAATTCAGTCCTTAGCATCAGTACATATAAATAAATAAATAAATAAATAAATAAGACTTCCCGAGGAGGATAATGCCCCTGAGGACAATTTTGCTAATACAGCTTCCAAACACCAGAAATTCACACTAACTCTCCATTATTTACTCAAAAATACTCTTGTGGTTAAGTATGAGAACTGATGATTTGGGGGAAAAAATTGAATTTGTCCTGATTGCCCTTACAAATATTACAGTAACTTTCCTTTTCTTGAGAAATCTGAAACGATTCTATCTGTTTGACACTACGTCTTCTCTGGGGTGTCAGAAGTTCTGGGAACTCTTAATATCGTGCCAGAGCCTTGACTCCGTTGCTCTGCCAATATCCAAACTTTTGATCCTGGTTTTTCCCTTCAAGACGGAACTCTGGATGTTATTTTAGATGAGTACATGATGAGAATCATCACCATTTGATCTGCAAAAAGAAAAGCTTAGAAAAACACTTTGGGATAGTGCTTTTCCTCTCTGAACTGCTGAGACACCAACTCCAGCGGCTACAGGTTATAAATCAGTCTGCCTCCCCAGAGAACTCGAGAAGTCTGACCCTAAGTCTTCACAAGAGACAGGAAAGAACTGAAGTTTCTTTCTGCTGAAAATCGCTGGATTATCTCAGAGATTTTTTTTTTCCTAGAAAGGAACTGTTCAAACATGGAATGGAGCCAGGGGCTGGTAGCTAATGCCTGTAATCTTAACTATTCAGGAAGCTGAGATCTGAGGATCATGGCTCAGAGCTAGCCCAAACAGAAAACGTCTGTGAAACGTTTATCTCCAATTAACCACAAAAATCTGGAAACGGAGCTGTGGCTCAAGTGGTAGAGCACTAGTCTTGAGTATAAGAAGCTTTAGAACAGTGCCTGGGCCCAGAGTTCAAGTCCCAGGATGAGGAAAAAAAATTAAAATTAAAATTAAAAATAAAAGAAACATGGGGTGGAGTGGGACAATAAATTTCTTCCAAGAAATATTTGTTTTGATATTATTATTATTATTATTATTATTTTGCCAGTCCTGGGGCTTGAACTCAAGGCCTGGGCACTATCCTTACCACTTGAGCCACAGCGCCACTTCTGGCTTTTTCTGTATATGTACCACCGAGGAATTGAACCCGGGCTTCATGCATGCTAGGCAAGCACTCTAGGCAAGCACTCTATCACTAAGCCATGCTCCAGCCCCTTGTTTTACAATTGTTACTTGCTATTTTATTTGCTAAAGGCCAGTGCTCTACCACTTGAACCACACCTTCAGTTCCAGATTTTTAATGTCAATTTGAGGTAAGAATTCCAAGGACTTTCCTGCCCTGGCTTTGAGCCACAGTCCTCAGATCTCAGCCTTCAGAGATTACAGGCATGAGCCACTGACACCCAGCTATAACTACTAATAATTACTATAATTACAAAGTACTGTCATTAATTTTTTTCAGATACAATTTTGGGCTGGGCATGGTGGCTCATGCCTGTAATCCCAGCAACTCAGGAGGCTGAGATCTGAGGATCACAGTTCAAAGCCAGCCCAGGCACTAAAGACCCTGAGACTCTTATCTCTGGTTAACCTCTAGAAAACAGGAAGTGGCACTGTTGCTCGGGGTAGGGCGGTAGCCTTGAATTGAAGAGCTCAGGGACAGCGCCCAGGCCCAGAAAAAAAAATTTTTTTACAGCCTTAAAGTTAATCCAAAATTTAGTTAGATGATAAGATGCAGTTTTGATTATCTAGCTTATATATTTTAAGGATTCTTAATATATTCTATACATATGAATCTAGTTATTTCTTATTGTTCTTTTTATATAAACAGATTATATATGAATCATCAATATATATGAATAATGTATATGAACAAATTATATATTAATCATGAATATTCTACAATCTAGACGTCTATCATAATCTGTGATCTCTATTAATAATCTATGAATGTCTATATATTGAGAGTGCGATAAGTAAAACTTCTGAGAGACAGATCTTTATGCATTTATTTCTGTTTTGTCTTAAGAGATTATGTTGTTTTATTAGATTTTTAAATTATTTTAAAAATCTCTTTATTCTTCTTGAATACTTGTTAAACACATCATTTGAAATATGATGTAAAAATCAATGTTAATAAATTCTTTAAAAATAAAAAAATCTCTTTATTTTAGCTGGCTCATGCCTGTAATCTTAGCTACTCAGGTGTCTGAAATCTTAAGATCACGGTTCAAAGCCAGCCCAGGCACAAAATCTATGAGACTCTTTTTTTTTTTTTTTTCCAGTCCTGGGCTTGAGCTCAGGGCCTGAGCACTGTCCTTGGACTTTCTCAAGGCTAGAGCTCTACCACTTGAGCCTCAGCACCACTTCCGGCTTTTTTCTATGTATGTGGTTCCGAGGAATCGAACCCAGGTCTCCGTGCATGCTAGGCAAGCACTTTAACCACTAGGCCAAACTCCCGGCCCCATCTATGAGACTCTTATCGCCAAATAACCACCAGAAAACCAGAAGTGGACCTATGGCTCAAGTGGTAAGGCATTAGCCTTGAGCTGAAGAGCACAAGAACAGTACCCAGACTCAGAGTTTAAGCCCTGGGACCAACAAAAAAGAAAAAAAAATAACTTATTTAAGATTCATTTATTTAATAAATACCTAACCTGTTTAGTATATATTTGATTTATTTATTTTACTAATAATCAGATGATTCTCTTTAGTTGTATATGAAGGGTTTTCAAGTCAACATGGCAATTTGTGAGTAGAGTGCATCTTAATCAATGTCACCTCTTCCTAGAAAGATTTCTTAGTTCAGCCCAAAATGGTCCAGGGAAACTATTTGCAGAGAATTTGAGTGAGTTTTTGGTTTCTCCTAATGGGAACAGACTGTTCCAGCCAGGCACGCTGCAATAAAAAATGACCTGCCACATCCCAAGCAGAGTTTTGCCTAAAAGATCTCAAAATGGCAAAGCCAGCTTCCATTAACCTCTCCAAACCTTATAAAATTATCACCTGAGTGGACATCTATTTTATTGGTTTGCTTTGCTTTGCCTGCCAATATTCTCTTTCCCTTTTCTTTTGGCTAAGAATACTCAAACCGTGGATGTGTGATTCCAGGTTGACCAGTTTTTCTCTCCTCAGAATATGGCCTTTGTTGAAATGGCAAAAAAAAAAAAAAAGAAAAAAGAAAAAAGAAAAAAAAGAAAGAAAAAAATTGGGGTACATTCTTTCACAGTGACCAGATGAAGAAATTACCCCTACCCTCTGCTGGCTGCCCCCTTTAGCCTCTCTCTGCTCTTTGCCCCTTTCCTGACCTTATCCTGGGATTTGGCAAAGAGCTTACATTAACTGGAACCAAAAAATCCTTGCTGACAAGTCTCCTGAGCGGAGAGAAATTCTATGCATTTCCCCACCGGAAATGCCCCAAACCGGTGGCACAGTTATAGCATTTCCCCCACCCCCAGCACTCAAGAGGCCGAAGCGGCAGAATTAGACATTCACGAACAGCCTGGCTATGTGTGAAGACTGGTTTGCTTAGAACCCAGCGGTTCACACCTCTAACTCTAGCTACTCAGGAGGCTGAGATCTGAAGATTCTGGTTCAAAGCCAGATAAGTCTGACTCTTATCCCCAATTCACCAGCCAAAAACTCAGGTGGCAGAGCACTAGCCTTGAGCAAAAAAAGCTGAGACAGCATTCTTGAGTGCAAGCCCCAGGACCAACACACACACACACACACACACACACACACACACACACACACACACACACCCTAGATCAACGAATAAAGCAGTCAGCTGAAGCAAACAGGTCCTGACTACAAGAAATGACTCTATGCCATCATTTTGGGAATGGGGAGTGACCTTTGACCCAGGCAGCCCCCACCCCAAGCCTCACCTGTGCACCCATGGGACAAGCAAGGTGAGATGCTAACCCAGTCATCCTAGAAAAAGTCCTCAAGTCCCTGATCCCACCATCCTGGCTGTCACGTGAGATCCTTGCCTGTGCTTATGCCCCAGCATCAGACATGCTAAGCCTTTGGCCAAAAGCAACCATTGCCTCTTCTGTGCGTTTCCTGCGCAGACTCTCCACCTTGCTCTCTCCCCCAAAGAGGAGGGCCGGAGAGCCTGACCTGAGAAGCAACACCCTGAGGCCAGGGAGAGGACAGGACCCAGGGCTGGGGAGACCCCCCATACCCGCCCTTGCCCTCTGCAGCCTGAGGATAAAGACTCCACTCCCACTGCCCAGGCCCTGAGTTCAAGCCCTAGGACTGGCACAGATTTGAAAAACAAGCGCAGCAACAAAAAGCAAGCAACATGGAATTGGGGGCCATGCAGTGGGGTCCTGCCAGTCCCCAACTGCAGTCTGCACCCCTCTTCCCATGTCCCCTTCCTGCTCCCAGGCCAGCCAGGGCTGATAAAATGACTGAAAGCACCTCACGTGTCCGAGCACCCCAAGTTCCCTCCCAGCCGGGCCTGCCCACGCATGTTCCAGCCACAGACAGAGCCACACCAACCCACTCCACGAGACCAGTTGCCACCAGGAAGAAACTTAAAAGGGGGTGAGCTGGCACTGGCCCCTACTCTGCCACACAAATCTGACGCAGACACCAGCCAGAGCCAGCGTGGGGCCCACAACTTCCTTCTGAGGCCCAATTTTTGTTATTGTTTCAGTCGTGGGGCTTGAACTCAGGGCCTGGGCGCTGTCCCTAAGCTCTTCTGCTCAAGGCTAACACTCTACCACTTGAGCCACAGTACCACAGAAGGCTTCTTGGGGATAAGAGTCTCACAAACTTTCCCTATCCAGGTTGACTTTGAACTGCAATCCTCACATCACAGCCTCCTGATGAGCCAGGCTTACTGACATGAACTATGGTACCTTGCCGACCTAAGGTCACCGTCTAGTTCTTTCTCAGATTACCCATTGTGGAGGAAAAAGCACTAGGCCATGAGTCAGCTCGTGAAAAGCCCCAGTGGGTAGAAAGCCAAAGCCTCCTGAGTGAGACCAGAAATGGTCGCTCCACCCAGCCAATCGACCAGACAACGGAAACATTTTAACTGAACCCACACAGGAGACTGGGCCACCGGTGTCTGGCCAGATTGCTCTCTTGGATTCCTGACTCTCTCCCACACTGTGTAAATAAGAACTATTTGTTTATTAAGCTGCTTACGTTGTGAGGTGATTTGTTATATCACAGTAGGCACCAAATACAGAGCACTAATACAGAAAAAAATATATATATAACATGTGGCATTCATGTGGTTAAATACAGCAAATGTCTATTGGCTAGAAGTATATACAGTTCCAGGTAGATATGGCTGGGAGCTCACGCCTGTAATCCTAGCTGCTCAGGAAGCTGAGAGCTGAGGATTGAGGTTCAAAGCTAGCCCAGGCAGCTCCAATTGATCTGTTCAAAGCTGGAAGTAGCACTGTGGCTCAAGTGGTAGAGCTCTAGCTTTGAGCAGAAAAGCTCAGGGACAGCGCCTGCACCTTGAGTTTACCTCCCCTGAAAAGAAAACCAAGATCACAGAAGAAAGCAACAGAAACTCTCCTGTCCCTAGGGCTGTCCCACGGAACCCTGGGACGAATGTCCCTGGAGCCAACCTTGTAAACCACATCCATGATCTACTTTCTCTTTCTTTCCTTTTGTATGCCCCTCCTGGGGCTTCATCTCAGAGCCTGAGCACTGCCCCCAGAGTACTGCTCTAGGCTTGGCCATCTTATCACTTGAGCCACAAATCCATGGCTAGGTTTTGATTTTTTTTTTGTTTTTTGCCAGTCCTGGCTTGAGCTCAGCACCTGGGCACTGTCCTTGGACTTTCTCAAGACTGGCACTCTACCATTTGAGCCACAGCACCACTTCTGGCTTTCTCTCTATATATGTGGTACCAAGGAATTGAACCCAGGTCTTTGTGTCTGCTAGGCAAGCACTCTACCACTAGGCCAAACTTCCCAGCCCTTCTAGGTTTTTTGTTGTTGTCTTTGGTAGTTCACAGCAGGCTGGCTTTGAATCTTGACCTCAGGCCTGAGCCACAGGCAGCCCACATTGAATTTTCTCTTTTAGATTTCAGAAAGTTCTGTCTCCTGAGTACAAAGTGGTCCCCTGGTTCTCATGTACTCAGGAGACAGAGCTTTTTGAACAGGCTGTTCCTCCTCGTTCAGGCCTCTGGCTCTTCCTGGGTAATGTGAGCCAGGCACGTGTGGCAGGACAGGGTGGGAAGACAGCGGTGTGTGCATAGAGATACTACAGAAGGACGAGGCCATGCCCCCACAGAACCCCACACACCTGGGCCACCTGAATCCCACTGTCAGGGCCAGTGTCTCTAAAGTGGGGTGGTGATAGTTCCTTGTCTGCTTGTTGAGCCTGGGAATATTTGCCTTTTACCATTTAATCAGGTCTGGGAATGTGGCTTAGTGGCAGAGTGTTTGTTTAGCATGCATGAAGTCCTAGGTTCGATTCCTCAGTACCGCATACACACAAAAAGTCAGAAGCGGCAATATGGCTCAAATGGTAGAGCACTACCCTTGAGCAAAAGAAACTCAGGACAGCACCCACGCTGAGTTCAAGCCCCATGACCCACAAAACAAAAACAAAAACAATAGGAATTGGGCTCTGGCTTAAGTGGTAGAGTGCCAGCTTTGAGAAGAAAAAAAAAAACAAAACCAGTAAGCAAGAGCATGAGGCCTTGAGTTCAAGTCCTAGTACCAGCACATGCACAAACAAAAATAAAATCCAAACCAACCAAACAAAAATTTTAGGCGAGCATTGTGCTTAATCCCTGAAGCATGGGAGGTGGGGGGAGGATGGAAACCCCAGGCCCCCCTCAGGGGCATGACCAGGGCTAGGCAACAAGGTGAGATGGCTGCCAATTCCCTGGGGAATGCTCACAAATCTCCCCAACAAAATACAAGTCCACTTCAGAAGGGCCTTTGTGTCACCTCGGCCATGGAATGGTCCACTCCCCTCACACTCTGCACATGGACCCATAAATCATAGCCTGACTCAAAACAGACTTTGCGCTCCTCGGACAGGGAGAGCTGTCTGGACCTGGCCTGGTGACTAAGAGGCTTCAGGAAGCGTTGGTGACCGTGGCTGAGTCAGTGCCTACGCATGGGCCAGGTGGAGTTGGGGACACAGGTCCTGGGGTGCTGAAAGCCTCACTAACACACCCAAGCCAGGACATCTGGGACCATCCAAGCCAATGGGCCCCTCTTTGTTATTTAATCTCCTCTTGGGGTGCCCTGAAAAATAGGATCCCAGGGCTTCGCACATGCTGGCAAGCACTCTACCACTAGGTCACCCTCCCAGCCCAGTGACAGCAGCTTTGAACCCAGACCATGTGCTCCACTGGACAGCAAGCCCTCACAGTGGCCAAGAGAACCAGAGTAGAATGATAAAGGAAAAGAAGTTCAAGCCCAGAGCCGGGGTGGTGGCTCACACCTTGAATCCCAACCTCTTAGGAGGCTGAGATCTGGGGATCACCAAGTAAAGCCAGCCCGGGCAGGAAAGTCCATGAGACTCCCAGCTCCAATAAACCACAAAAACTGGAAGTGAAGCTGTGGCTCCAGTGGCAGAGCCTTGAGCACAGATGCTTTACTGCCCAGGCTGGCTTTGAACCACAATCTTCAGATCTCAGCTTCCTGAGTAGGTCGACATTGCAGGCCTGAGCCACCAGTCCAGCTCCAATTGCTCAAGTTTTGACTCCTAGAACCCAGATAACGATTACAACAGGGAGTGATGATGATAGCTTAGTGGAATAGTGGTTGCAGAGCCTGGGCGAGGCCCTCCTTCAATCCACAACACTGGAAAAGAAGCCAGGCCAGCTTGAGGACAGGCTGCAGCAGACCCTACGAGCCTGGGCCCACTCCCTACATTTGTGTTAGTTTAGGGGTCCTTTGTTCCTTCACACGTTGTGCTCAACACATGGATTCCCCAAGCTACTAAGGCAACATGCAGGGTCCCTCCAGGCTGCAGGTGCCCCTGCCTTCTCAGCAAACTCAAAAATATATAACTTGGGCTGGGAGTTTGGCCTAATGATAGAGTGCTTGCCTAGCATGCACAAAGACCCAGGTTGGATTCCTCAGTACCACATACATAAAAACAGGTGGAAGTGGTGCTGTGGCTCAAGTGGTAGAGCTCTAGCCTTGAGAAAGCCCAAGGACAGTGCTCAGGCCCTGAGTTCAAGCCCAGAACTGGCAAAAAAAAAAAAAAAAACCCAAAACAAACAAAAATATATAACTTGGCCAGTGCCTTTAATCCTAACTGCTCAGGAGGCTGAGATCTGAGGATCATGGGGAAAAAAACTCTTACACACCACACAGTGATCCACAAGCACTTTATTTGAAGAAAATGTCTTCCATGGTTGAAAGAACTGACACAGGAGAGCTCTCATGGTACTTCATCTAAGTCATTCCATTTCACTGTGTCACCACACTGCGGCCACAAGTGCCTGCCTCACCTTTACACAAGAAAGCAGCCACGCTCGCAAAACATCATCATGATATGTGTCCTAAAATGATGACCGAAAGGAAAATATTGTAAGACCCATTCTAAAGATAAGAATAAATCACAGAACTATTTGACAAAGCACTAGCCAACCCCACAAAGGCCATTTCTGCACCCTTTGCTTTTCAAATTTGGCCACCTAGTGGTTCACTCCTGAAATCCTAGCTACTCAGGCAGCTGAGATCTGAGGACTGAAGTTCAAGGCCAGCCCAGGCAAACAAGCCCGTGAGACTCTTATCTCCAACAAACCAGCAAAAGACAGAAGCAGAGTTGTGGCTCAAGTGATAGAGCACTAGCCCTCCGTGAAAAAGCCAGGTGAATGCCCAGACATTGAGTTCAAGCCCGAGTCCTGGCACACACACATACATATACACGTACAATTATGTATGCACACACAAAGAAACACTTTGGTTTTATACTTAATTTTATACCTTCTTGTATTTCTTACTAACATAAATAACTTCCTCAGTACTTTAATATTAAGACAATCTATATTGTAAGAAAAATTAAATCAGCTTAGACATTACCCAGAAAACACTTTTAAAAAAGGGGGGGGAGAATTCAGTGTTGCTCACTCCCCGTTGAGTTAGTCCCGGCCAGTCAACACAATGATAAATAAACTTCAGATTTTTTACCATCAAAAAAAAGGGGAAGACAGAAGTGGAGGCATGGCTCAAGTAGTAGAGTACCAGCCTTAAACAAAACTCAAGCAATAACATGGCCCTGAGTTCAAGACCCAGTAGGACCACTAAAGAAAAAAATTCCTTACGTATAACTACGACAGTTTGTTCTTTTGGTTTTGGGTTTTTTGTTGGTATTGTATTGTTTGGTACCCGTCCTAGGACTTGAACTCAGAACTTGACACTGGCCCTGAGCTTTCTTTTGCTCAAGGCTAGTGTGCTACCACTTGAGCCACAGTGCTATTTCTAGCTTTTTTGAGTAGTTTATTGGAGGTAAGTTTATTGGCAGACTGAACAGCTAGGATTATAGGTGTGAGCCACCAGTGTGCAGCTTGGGGTATTTCTTAGGGCTGGGGATTCAATTTCAGGCATGACACATGAAATGTGCTTATGGGCACATTTTGAAGAAATACCCATTTGTGATGGGCAGAAACTTTACCACTTTGTTAACTGA